>NW_016108116.1:191442-215624 GCF_001604975.1 Cebus imitator | reverse complement strand
ACGGTCAGCATGGCTCTGGCTCACATCAGTCTTCGGGCCGCGGCCGACAGGGGTCTGGATCTGGCCAGTCTCCTAGCCATGGCCAACAGGGGTCTGGGTCAGGACAGTTTTCCAGCTATGCCCAACATGGGTCTGGCTCAGGGTGTTCTTCCAGCCAGTGCCCCTACGAGTCTTGCTCAGGCCAGTCTTCTGGCTTTGATCAACGTCAGTCTGGCTCGGAAAAGTCCTCTGGTTATAGTCAGCTTTCTTCCAGCTCAAGTCACTCGTTTAGCCAGGGACAACATGGATCTATGTCAGGGCAGTCATCAAGCTGCAGCCAAAATGGCTCTAGCTCTGATCAGTCCTCCATCTGTCATCAGCATGAGTTTGGATTCCAGCAGCCTTCCGGCCTTGGACAACACTGGTCTGGATCTCTCCACTCTCTTGGCTGTTACCGACCTGGGTCTGGGTTATGGAAGTCTTCTAGCTATGGCCAACATGGGTCTCACTTAGGTCAGTCTTCCAGCTGTGGCACACCTGATTCATACTGAGATTTATCCCTTAGCTGTAGCAACCATGATTCTGGCTCCACTCTGTCTTATTGCTTTAGTCAACATCAGTCTGGTTCAGATCAGCCTTCTGTTTATTGTCATATTTCTAGCCCAATTTACTCCTCTAGCTATCCAGAACATTGTTCTATATCAAGACTTATAAACCTATAGCTGATAGGAATCTTCATTAGGGCAGTGTTCTACTTACAGGCATCCTGCATGTGTTTGTGGCCATTTGTTTCATTTGAAAGATATCATTGTGTCTCGTGTTCATCCTTATTGCACTTTTTTCCTGTCATTTTTCTAGTTCTTGATAATATGGGTCTCTGGAATTTTAGTCATCTGTATCTGTGTCCTGCTGCTCTGGTTGTGGTTTGTGTTATGGCAATTAACAGAACTTTTCTGACTCAAAAATGCATCTGAATCTGTTTAGTTTTATTTAATCACCTAGCCTATTAAAAGTGTTATAAGTCAAATTTAGCCTGAATGTTGCTGTATCCATTTAAATTGTATTGGAGGGCCATCAAGAAGTAGTTATAGAGAAATTGGAAGGCCCTCAGCTGGTGGCTTTGGACAATTTATACCCTCCAATTGACAGTTTAGATGCAGTACTACCAATAAATTGTCAATTTGCACTGAGGGTTATAATCAAAGTGGGTGTTCCTATTGAAAAGGAGGAAATAACAATGAAGGGCAAAGTTCAGGCTCACATTTTCTGTTTTCATAGTGGCACTTCACTTTATCAGTATGTCCAAGAGCAGAGGTGCTACTCTTAGGGGTGAATAATAAATATAAATGCAATTTACTCAAGTAGCAATTTAAGAAATAAAAAATTCACCTATGAATTCAACATGAAAAATCAGCAATCCATCATAAAATTCTTTCTAAAAGTGAATCCATCCATTTTTATCTTTTTTCTTTTAAGCCTATAACTACAGCACATGTCTTGTTGTGGTGTTCTTTCCCAAGACTTTTAGGCATTTGGGGTACTTTGTTAGAAAATACTGAGTGGAGTAACTGGTTAGTATGAGGGTTAAACTTTGAGGGATAATGGAAAGCTTTAAAACAGTTTTGGGTTTATTTGGAGCTGTCTTTTTGAGGGTTAACCATTCAATTATAGATGGTGACAAAGCTAAGCTTACATTTCTAAAAAGCAAAATATTAGAAATGCATTACCAGTCCTGGATACAACACTTTGTTTTACAGCAATTAGTGTACCCTGATTTTCAGTGTGTCCCATGTTTGGTGTGTCCCAATTTTTGGTATTGTGGCAGAAGGTGAAGGCTCTAAAGGCAAAGATGCAGCACTGGTAGTGTCTTTCCTTATGAAAACCATCAAGTCCCTTTTCTTGGATATACCTTTAATCAGTAAGCTAACTGGTGGCATAAAAAGTAGCATTAGGGGCTTTTCCCTGGCCAGTTAGCAAGAGCATTATTTCTTAAAGAACAGGGAATTATCAGTTCAGGATTAAAAACATTCAAATGTGGGCTTTAACTTGGTTTCAGCAAGAAAGACTTGCTTCCTATTTCTAAGAGTCTGCTCAATATTGGAAAACATATTGGAGTTATTCCACGGAAATACAATGATTCCCACCTGCTACTATAGTTCAATAACATTTCCAACTAAAAAAATAGCATCCATGCCCAGATGAAAAGGAAGGGTATCTGCCACCGCTATGTAGTTCCTTAATTTGACTGTAACATATTTGTTTCAAGTCTTTGGATTCAAACAACTGGATTGCATTAAAATTGACAATAAATAAATGTTAATTAAATACTAAGGTTTTTCTCATTTCTGCTTCATTTCACTTCTTACACGCAGGTGGTCGACCTAGAAATCAACCCAAATAGCTATTTCTCAACATCCTATTTTTCACAAACAATACAGAATATATAAAGCATTCTTAAAACTCAAGACAAACCGTTTCATTTCAAAATGAGCAAAATTCCATGACACTGGTTTTGGCAATAAGTTTTTTTTAATATGACACCAAAATCACATACAATAAATGCAAACAAGAGGGACTGTATCAAACTGCAAAGTTCTTTACAACAAAGGAAGCAATCAGCCAAATGAAAAGGCAACATATGGAATGGGAGAAATATGTGAAAACCATATAACCAATAATGAGTTGATATCCAAAATATATGAGGAATTCAACTTAATAAAAAAAATTACCCAATTAAAAATATGGCCAAAGGACATGAACAGACATTTTCCCAAAGAGGACATACAAATAGTCAATAGGTATATTAAAAGGTATCAACATCAGCAATCATCAGAGAAATGCAAATCAAAACCACAATAAGATATTACCTCACACCTGTTAGGATAACTATTATCAAAAAGTCAAGAGACAAAACTGTTGTTGAGGATATGGAGAAAAGGGAACACTTATACCTTGTTGGTGGGGATGTAAATTGGTACAGCCATTATGGAAAATAATATGGAGATTCCTGAAAAACTTAAAGATAGAACTACCATACGTATAATCCAATATTCCCACTTCTGGGAATTTATTTTCTTTCCAAAAGAAAGAGAACCACTATCTTGAAAAGATAATTGCACTCTCATTTTCATTTCAGCATTATTCACGGTAGCTAAGACAATGATACCTGAGTATCCATCAGTGGCTGAACGAATAAAGAAAATGTGTACACACAATGGAATATCATTTACACTTATAAAAAAGAAGGAAATCCTGTCATTGGTGAAAGCATAGATGAACTTGAAGGACATTATGCTAAGTGAAAAGTCAGACCCAGAAAGACAAATGCTATATGATTTTACTTATTAGTGGAATCTTGGAAAGTTGAAATCACAGAAATAGACTAGAAAAGTGATCACAGGAGTCAGGGGGTAGAGAAAATGAGATGTTGGGAAACTGGTAAAACTTTCACTTATAAATGTAGCACTTATAAATATAGCATAGTATGTACATAGCATGGTGACTATAGTGAATAATGTATTGTATACTTGAAATTTGCTAAGAGAATAAATCATAAATGTTCTTACCACACTAAGAAAAAAAGACTACATGAGGTGGTACATATGTTAAAATCAGCTAGATTGTGGTAATTTCACAGCATATATATTTATCAAAACTTTACTATGCACATCTTAAATATATATAATTTATTTTTCAAGTATGCCTCAATAAAGTTGGAAAAAATGAATATTAAAATGAGCAAAAGATATGAATAGACACTTCACCAAAGAAGATGTACAAATGGCCAACAGGCACATGAAAATACACTCGACGTCACTAGTAATCAGGGAAATGCAAATTAAAATATAATAAGATACTATTACACACCCACTGGAAAGGTTAAAAGTAAAATCACTGGCATTATCAAGTACCGGTACTGCTAGTCGGAAAGTAAAATGAGACAACCACATTGGAAAATAGTATGGAAACTTCTTATAAAGTTAAATGTAGTCATGCACCACATAACATTTTGGTCAATGACAGACTGCATATACTATGGTGGTCCCAGAAGATTATAATTGAGATGAAAAATTCCTGTTACTTATTGATGTCATAGCCATTATAATGTCATAGTGCAATGAATTACTCAAATGTATAGGGCTGATAGTGTAAACTTGCTACAATGGTGCAAACAAACCTACTGTACTGCCAATCACATAAAAGTATAGCACATACAATTATATACAGTACCTAATACTTGATCATGATAATAAATGATTATTTTACTCATTTAGTTGTTTACTACATTATATTTTTTGTTATTTTATAGTACATTCCTTCTACTTATTTAAAAAATAAGTTAACTGTAAAATAGCCCCAAGTATGTCCTCATGAGATATTGCAGATATTCCAGAGGAAGAAATTCTGTAATATATATCAAGTTGACAACTCCATACATGTTATTGTCCCTAAAGACCTTAGAGTGAGACAACATATGGAGGTGGAAAACAATATTTGTCTTAGTTTAACAAAAAGTTTTTAGTTTTAGTTTTTAACAAAAAAATTTAAAAAATTTTAAATTTTAAACAGAAAAAAACTTATAGAATAACAATGTAAAGAAAAAAAAGTATTTGTGTTCAGCTATACAATGTGTTTGTGCTTTAAGCTAAATGTTACTAAGTCCAAAAGTTCAAAAAATGTAAGTCTATAAAGTTAAAAAGTTACAGTAAGCTAAGGTTAATTTATTATTGAAGCAAGAAAATATTTTTATAAATTTAGTGTAATTCAAGAGTATATTGTTTACACAGTCTATGGTAGTATACAGTAATGTCCTAGGCCTTCCCATTCACTCACCACTCACTGACTGATACACCTAGAGCAACTTCTAGTCCTGCATGCTCGATTCATGGTAAGTGTGCTATACAAGTGTACCATTTTTTATCTTTTATGCCATATTTTTACTGTACCTTCTTTATGTTTAGATACATTTAGATGCATACTTACCATTGTGTTGGTTGCCTATAGTACTCAGTACAGTAACATGCTGTACTGAGGCTACAGATTTGTAGCCTAAGAGCAACAGTCTATACCATATAGCCTAGTTGTTTAGTAGGCTATACGACCTAGATTTGCATAAGTACACTCTCCGATGTTCACCTAAGGGTGCATTTTCCACAACATATCCCACATTGTTAAGCAATACATGATTGTGTACTTTACTATATGGCCTAAAAATCCTACTCCTAAGCAAAATGGTAACATATGTCTACATAAAGATTTTTACATGAATGTTTATAGCAACTTCAATAATGGCCCCAAACATGAAACAATCCAAATGTCCACCAACAAATGAGGGGATAAACAAATTGTGGTATGGCTATACAATGGAATTCTATTTAGCAAGGAAAAAAAAGAATAAACTACTGATACATGTAACATAGATGAATCTCAAAAACATTATGTTGATCAATAGAAGTCATCCACAAATGAGTACATACTTATGATTCCATTTATATGAAACTTACTAAAGGCAAACCTAATCTATAAAAATAGAAAGTAGATCAGTGGTTGACCAGGGCTGGGAGTACTTGTGAACTGGCTGGAAGAGTCACATGGAAACACTTAGGGTGATGGAATAAATCTATATGTAGATTGTAATAGTGGTTACATAGATGTATACTTTTGTCAAAACTCACATAATCATATACGTTAACTATATCTCAATAAAAATGATTGTTTATAGGCTTTTTGTGAAACTTGACATGCAAATTTTTGTTTGTTTGTTTTTGTTTTTGAGACAGAGTCTCATTCTATCACCCAAGCTGGTGTGCAGTGGCGCAATCTCCATTCACCGCAATCTCCATTCACCGCAACCTCCATCTCCCGGTTTCAAGCAATTCTCCTGCCTCAGTCTCCTATGACTACAGGCACCTACCAACACTTCCAGCTAATTTTTGTATTTTCAGTAGACAGGAATTCACCATGTTGGGCAACGTGGTCTCGGATTCCTGACCTCAGGTGATCTGCCCACTTCAGCCTCCCAAAGTACTGGCATTACATGAGCCAGCATGCCCGGCTGACACACAAATTCTAAAATTTATGTAGAAGAGCAAAGAATCCAAAATGGCCAGGATAATTTTTAAGATGAAGGGGAGGAGTTTCAACTTCAGATATCAAAATATATTACAAAGTTGTATTATTTTAAACAGTGCAGAATTGATATAGGAACAGATATACAGACCAATAAGAGTCCAGAAAAAGATCCATGCATACTTGATATACAAGAAGTTTTGCATATCAGTGGAGAAAGACAACTCTTTCAATAAATGATGCCAAGGTAATGAATTTTTCCATAGGAAAAAAAATTATCTCTATTTCACAACATTTACAAAAATCACTTCCAAGTAAATAAAAATCTAATTGTGACAAGCAAATTTTTAAACATTTTTGAAGTAAAAAAATATAGAATATCTTCATGACTTCAAAGTGTGTGCAGATTCTTTAAACAAGAAATACACCTCCGTCTCAAAAAAAAAAGAAAGAAATACACAAACCACAAAGATTCATGACTTTTACTATAAATTCCAAATGTCAGTAAATCCAAAGACACTCTCAAAAAGTAAAAATGACAAACCACAGAATCGAATAACATTTTTGAAATGCCTATAAACAACAAATTATTAATAGCCAGATTATATAAATAACTTATAAAAATTCAATTTAAGAAAAAACAGCAAAACTTATCAAAAGAAAATTCACCAAAGGTAATCTGAATGGCAAAGTGACATTTTTAAAACAATGCTCAGGGAAATAGACAATTAAAACACAATGAAATTCATTTCATACCTATCAGATCAGAAAAAAACTAAAGTCTGGCAATATCCAACGTTGAGAGATACTGAACAGCAAATGTCTGAATTGGTAACTACTTAAGAGGAAAATCTGGCAACCACAGACAAGAGTCTATAACAGCAAAATGTTATAAACAACCTAAAAGTTCAACAGAAGAATGGATAAATAAATTGCAATATACCTAGACACTAAAATGCTATGAAGCAGTTAAAATTCATGAGCTACAGGTATGTATGAATCAATATGGACAAATTCCAAAAGTGTAATGCTAACTGAAAAAGTTGTAAAACAAGTGTACATGGTGTGATACCATTTATATAGTTTTACAATATACATAACAATACCATATATTGTTTGTGGTTAATACATATTTGACAAATGTAAAAATCTTTATGGGAATGATAAACACCAAATTCAGAACAGTATGTACATCTGGAAGGAAGGAAGGAAGAAAATGGGACAGAGATTAAGCAAACAATACCAAAAGTTTTCCTAAGCAAGGTGGTATTCATTATATTATTCACCTGTAAATCTATACTTACTTGTAAATCTTAAATTATTTCATAAGAAGAAGGAGAACACAAAGAGCAATGTTAGAATGCCCATCAAGGACTGCTCAAGGGACAGTGTTCCGACAAGCTAGTCTGTTGGTATATCTGGTGCAGCATGTACTAGTTTTTTAAATAAATGTCTCACCACATGAGTGCCTAGTGATACTCATCAGCTGAACCACACAACAAACCCTCTGCCATAAACTTCATACTCACCAAGGGGCCTTCTAAAAAATCTGGCTTTCCTTGATTTTCCCAAAAAGAGAAAGCATTCATCAGCAAGATTAATATAAACACCCAGTGCTTTTGATAATTCATTTCTGACTGTAAATTAATAAAATGACACTCTGGTTTTTATACTTTAGTCCCTGATGAGTTCAGTTACAATAAAACAGCTTCCCCGAGTCATCGACTCTGGGGCACTGATATGAGTGAGCTTCTGAGTATACAGGGATGAGAACCAAACCCTGACCCTTTTTCTGAGCAATGCTCCAACCTTATTCTTTGCCTTCCAAGGGGCCAGGGGCAAGAAAATTTTTCTAATAAGAAAAAGCAAAGAAATTCCCAATAAACGTCTCGTTATATAGTTAAGCCAAGTTTTTCATAATGTTTCTCTTTTCCTTGTTACGACTCTAGAATCTTAAGAACCATAATGTTACAGATAAGAGAAGAGAAGAGAGGCAGGCTGTTTCAGGCAGGATCTTACAGAATTTCAATGCCTCATCCAGAGTCTGGATCTCACTTTTGTTAGATTTTTTTTTTCCTGTACACTCAAATGTGATCAAGCTCTGGGAGACAGATTCACACTAGGCAAAGTCTCAAGGGTCCAATTTATTTATTTACTGACTACAAGATATAACTGTATTGAGAACAGGAATCAGTTGTTTATCATGAGGCATTCCCTCTCATTGGATAGATGCATTAGAGAGATATCAGGTTATTAGATGAGCTTCAGAGCTAAAGAATTTTATCCTCCAGGGCTCTGCTAGGGTAATCTGATGATTTCAAAAATTTTTCCTAAAAGGGATAGAATACAAAAGTAGCATTTTTTAATTGAACATCTTATGAGCTGGGAACATTACATTATGTGCTATATGCTTTATTGACATGCATTATTTATTCATTATTATTTAATTTCATTCTCATAGCAACCCTGTGGTTATAAATGTTATGGCTATTTTTTTTCCCGTTTATTTTATTGCATTTTCGGTTTTGGAGTACATGTGAAGAACATGCAAGATTGTTGCATAGGTACACACGTGGCAGTGTGATTTGCTGTCTTCCTCCCCAACACCTACATTTGGCATCTCTCCCCTTGCTATCTCTCCCCAGCTCCCCACCCCCCACCGTCCCTCCCCTATTTCCCCCCAACTAACCCCAGTGTGTGATGCCCTCCTCCCTGTGTCCATGTGTTCTCATTGTTCAACACCCGCCTATGAGTGAGAACATGCGGTGTTTGATCTTCTGCTCTTCTGTCAGTTTGCTGAGAATGATGGTTTCCAGGTTCATCCATGTCCCTACAAAGGACACAAACTCATCATTTTTGATGGCTGCATAATATTCATGTTATGGTTATTTTACTGAAGAGCAAACTGAGACTTTAAAAGTCAAGTGACTGGCTTATAGTAAAGTCAGGTTTTATATCTAAATCTGTCTGACTCCAAAACATATGTGTTTGCTAATATAACACTGTCTTCCACTTCAGTAATATTTCCCTCTAAACAACTACAGTCAAACAGCTAGGACTGGTGCAATCCATTCTTCTGGACACTGCTGCAGACACAGCAACTAGCACTAATCCTCAGACTCCCCTTTCCTGCTTCAATGCAACCATACTTAATGTCTTGAGAGAGACTTGAGGAACACCCTGCTCATTAGCAGCATTTAATTTCCAAAGGTGGATTACTGCTGCAGATAACTCATCTCTTCACATTTTATTTATTTCATCACATTTAATAGTTATTAGTTTCAGTTCCAGAGGATGGCATTTTCTGGCCTAACCTCCTTAATGCATGCCTTATTTTGAAGGTCACCATGGACTAATAATTAACAATCACACACAGTCTGGTACTTTTTGAAAGACAAATATCTGATACCCAATTCCTTCAATAGCCTGTCTCAGCCCTGTTCCTCTACCCCTTCTGCTCGCTCAGACTCTCTGACTCTGTGTGTGCTCTACCCTAGATACAATGGATTCCTAAGCAGCACCACCCACTTTGGTTTGTCCTTATCTACAAATTCTTGCCAGAACATTCCAAATATTGAAGACCTAAAATTGTGACAAATCAGCCATGCAATATTCATAGACTTCACAAGTAGAGAAGTGAACTCCATGTGCAAAGACACAGAGGAAATACTGTGCTCATGGACCAAAGAGTGTATGTCTTTGGCTGAAGCATGTAGGAAAAACAGTATCAGAAACTGCAGCTGGAAAAGCAAGTTACAGGCAGGCTAGTAAAGGACTTTAAACAGAATCACATGGGGGAGGTGGAGAAGAAAGGTCAGTGAAGGAGACTGATAAAGATGAATCAGAGTTGGAGGAGAAGCAGAGAAAGCGGTGTTTCAGAAGCCAAAGGAAGGGAATTTCATTAAGTAATGAAAGATAAAATGCATTTTATAAGGTTACTGTGAATACTCTTCTGCCAAATAGCATATTGGCAGAAGAATAGATAATACGGATCAATATAACAATAAAGAGCCCAGAAACAGATTCTAACATATATATTTTTTCCTTAATTTGTAAACTGTCTGCTACACAGTTTATATATGTAATGCACTTAGAAAAGTATCTGGTCCACAGTTATCATCAAATAAATATTAGTGACTATCTGTATTACTACTTGTTATTGCTATAATTATTATTAAATATCAGTGTGAAAAGGAGAGATTCTTTAAAAAGTCTGCTAGTAAAGAGGAAATAGGAGAGTAGGCAAGGAAGAAAGAAAAATCCTTTATAAAGAAAGAAATTAAAGTATATGCTGGAAACATAGGCAGCACCCAATAAAAATTTACTGAATATGAATAATACTTATAAGGCAAGTGGAAGGAGATTTATAGAAAGTAAGAATCTATTGATACAGAGAAAGGAATCATTGTTGGATCAAGGACCTCAAAGAAATGACAGAAATGGAATCAAAGATACACATAGAGAAATCAGCCTTGGAAAAGAAAAAAATACCTCATATACTCTTGAGAAAAAAAGGAGATTAAAATTCAGCAAAAATACAATTATCTACATGTTTCTAAAAGAGGTTCCTACAATGAGCTACATCAGAATCACCTATGGTAATTATTTAAAAAGCAAATTCATGGCCTCTATCCCAGATACATTAAATCCAAATTTCTAGTAGATGGGACCCAGGAATCTGCATTTTAGTGGCCTGTGACCCAGTTGATTCCTTTTGGAATAATCAAAGTTAGGAGAATTCACATCTGTTGGCCCCTATGGAGAAAGCAAAACTGGCCCCTTGCCCAACCTCCATTATGACTAAGCACATAAAGTCTCACCATTGGAGAGGAAAAACAAAAAAATCTTTACAATCCTGAGATAAGCTAAAAATGAGGAAGAAGATTCTACCTAGTCTTCCAAGTCAACGAAGACTTGAGCCCTTTAGTATAAATTGCTAACTCTCTAATGTAGACAACTTCATCCCTGACTTTTACAACACTGATACCTACAAGTATGATAATGACACAGGGGAAATTTTTGTTTTATCCGCATGAATAGACTAATTGTAATCTTGGTAGCCTGGTGATTTTTTTCCTTAAAATATCTACTGTGTCATTTAAGAAAACATTTTTATCAAGACTAGAATCCTCATGCTTTTTAAATCACTTCCCAATCTTAATAAAGAAGGAGGTAAAGTGATCTACCAAAAGGAAGATGGGGAGGGAGTGAGGCAGGAGGCTTGGAAAGGTTTGAAAAAGGAAAGGTTCGAAAAATCCAACTGAGGGGTCTGGGAAAAGCAATCCACTAGGGATGATGGAAGGGATTGCCAGGCAATATTCAGAGGTTGGGCAAAGTTCATATAATAGTGTGTAGAGATAAGCTAAGGCACCATATATGTGATATTTGCCATCTAACAGCCTGGCAGAAGTGAAAAAAAAAAAAAAAAAGAAATTAGGTTAATCTCAGGTTTGAGACTGGCAGGGCAGGTACAAGGAAAAATGAAGGGCCCAAGGACCCAATAGAGAAGGTTATAGGTATGGGAGGAAAAACCAGAAACCCTTACAGCAGGGATCCCCAAACCCTGGGCTGCGGACCAGTTCTAGTCTGTGGCCTGTTAGGAACCAGGTCATACAGCAGTAAGTGAGTGGCAGCCCAGTGTACATTACCACCTGAACTTCACCTCCTGTCAGATCGGCAGCTGCATTAGATTCTCATAGGAGCATGAACCCTATTGTGATCTGCGCCGGGAGCAATCTAGGTTGCGTTTTCCTTATGAGAATCTAACTAATGCCTGATGATCCAAGATGGAACAGTTTAATTCCAAAACCATCCCACTCTGACTGTCCTCCCTTCCACGGAATAATTGTCTTCCATGAAACCGGTCCCTGGTGCCAAAAAGGTGGAGATTGCTGCCTTACAGGCCCTCTCCTTGGCCCAAACTGTATGTATGTGAAGGGAGGAATAATTTTACAGCCTAATTTCCCTTAGGCAAGATCTTACACTCTCTACTCCATTACTGTAGGAAAGACGGGCCTTGCTAGTAGCAGCAACTTTTCAGATACAATAAAACTAACAATATGAAATATACTAGGAGCTATATATCAATGTCTCACTACTTATCCGTTTTTAACCTTCACAATAACTCTTTGATGCAGAAATCCTTAAACTTCTCAATATGCAAACTGAGGTTCTTCCAAGTTATACATCCAAGGACATACAACTCACCTAGATGTAGTTCAGATTTGAACTCAAGTGTGACTGGCTGTGAACTCATTCACAATCTACTAGCCCACAGTGACTTCACCAGAACAGCTAGGCTCCACTTCATAGACAAAAGAAAAACAGCGCATCAAAGGAAAACCAGATTTCTAGTAGAGCAAGGGGTTGCAGGGACTAAGGATATAGGGATATTTCTTGGCAATAAAACTAAAGAGAATGAAACATAATGTAGGACAACTAGCAGTGAGTAGCTGAATGTTAATATCTGAAGGTGCGTATGCATGGGGAGTAGTGTAGGTGAAGGTAAGAGCCACGTGAAGAAGGAAATGAGAGGAAGAAAATGAATTTAGCCCACTCACCATCATTATCTCTGACATCTCTCAAAGGAAGTAGAGTGGGAAACAAAAGGAGATTAAAGCAAGTGTGTCTAGACAAGAAGATTCATCATGCCTGGCAGGAGGGGTCACTTATTGTAACCTTTAACCCAATCCTTTTCTTCTGCTCACTTTGGGGAGTAATCTGGGTGACTTGGTTTGTTCTTTTTTGAGATGCTTACCAATTGCTAACAACAATCACAATGCATTATAACATGATTGAGGCCCACAATTTCAAAAGTGTAATGATAGAATCCAAGACAGATATGAAAGAAGGCAGGAGAGGGACTGGCAGACTGAAAAATGAGACAGGATAAAGAACAGGTTTATTTGAAGTACATACCCTTCAGTTCTTCTCCTACTCTTACACCTCAGAAGAATTCACATGCAGACATACTTCATTTTATTGTGCTCCACTTTACTGTGCTTCACAGACTGTTTTTTGCAACCCTGTCTAGCAAGTCTATCAACACCATTTTTCCAACAGGATGTGCTCACTTCATGTCTCTGTGTCACATTGTGGTAATTCTCACAGTATTTCAAACTTTTTCACTATTATTATATCTGCTATGGCAATCTGTAATACATGATCTTTACTGTTACCCTTATAATTGTTAGGGGGCACCATAAACCTTTCCTATATGAAACAGAGAACTTAATAAATGAGTGTTCTCATGGCTCCACTGATCAGCTGCTCCCTCTTCTTTCTCTCTCTAGCCAGGCCTATCAATTCCCTAAGATACAATATTGAAATTACGCCAATTAATAACCAGACAGTGGTCTCTAAGTGTTCTAGTAAATGGAAAAGTCACATATCTCTCACTTTATTTATTTATTTATTTACTTATTTATTTTCAGACAGAGTATCACTCTATCACCAGGCTAGTTCAGCGGCAGGAACTTGGCTCACTGCAACCTCCAGCTTCCAGGTTCAAGTGATTCTCATGCCTCAGCCCCCCAAATAGCTGGGATTACAGGTACACACAACCATGCCCTGCTAATTTTTAATTTTTTTGTAGAAATGGGATATCATTATGTTACCTAGGCTCATCTCGAACTCCTGGCCTCAAGTGATCTACCCACCTCGGCCTACCAAAGTGCTGGGATTATAGGCATGAGCCACCTGGCACAGCTACATGTATCTTACTTTAAATAAAAAATTAGAGTCGGGCACGGTGGCTCACGCTTGCAATCCCAGAACTTTGGGAGGCCGAGGTGGGTGGATCACCTGAGGTCAGGAGTTCGAGACCAGCCTGACCAATATGGTGAAACCCTCAACTCTACTGAAAATACAAAAATTAGCCGGGCATGGTGGGGGGTGCTTATAGTCCCAGCTACGGGAGGCCGAGAGAGAAGAATTGCTTAAACCCAGGAGGCAGAGGTTACATTCAGCCGAGATCGTGCCACTGCACTCCAGTCTGGGCAGCAGAACAAGACTCCATCTCAAATAAATAAATAAATAAATAGAAAGAAAGAAATGATTAAACTTAGTAAGAAAGGCATGTCAAAAGCAGAGAGACCAAAAGCTAGGCATTTTGTGCCAGTTAGCCAAGTTTGTGAATGCAAATGAAAAATTCTTAAAGAAAATGAAAACTGCTACTCCTGTGAACACATGAATGATAAGAAAGCAAAACAGTTTTATTACTGACTTGGAGAAAGTTTTAGTGATCTAGATAGATCAAATCTGCCACACCATTATCTTAAACCAAACCAAATCCAAAGCCTAATCCAGTGTAAGGCCCTAATTCTCTTCAATTCTATGAAGGCTGAGAGAGATAAGGAAGCTACAGAAGAAAAGTTTGAAGCTAGCAGAGGGCTAATGAGGTTTAAGGAAATAAGCCATCTCCAGAACATAAAAGTGCAGGGTGAAGCAGCATGTGCTGATGGAGAAGCTGCAGCAAGTTATCCAGAAGATCTAGCTAAGATAATTGATGAAAGTGGCTACACTAAACAACAGATTTTCAATGTAGACAACATGGCATTCTATTGGAAGAAGATGTCATCTAAGAATTTTACAGCTACAGAGAAGTCAATTCTTTGGCTTCAAAGCTCCAAAGGACAGGCTGACTCTTGTAAGGGACTAATGTAGTTGGTGTCTTGAAGTAGAAGCCAATGCTCATTTACCATTCTGAGAATCCTAGGGCCCTTAAGAATTATACTAAATCTACTCTGCCTGGGCCCTATAAATGGAACGGCAAAGCCTGGATGATGGCACCTCTATTTATAGCATGGTTTACTATTTTAATTGCATTGTTGAGACTACGACTCAGAAAATAAGAGATTCCTTTCAAAATACTATTGCTCATTGACATTGTACCTGGTCATCCAACAGCTGTGCTGAATATGTACAAGGATGTTGTTTCTGTGCCTGCTAACACAACATCCATTCTGCATCCCATGGATCAAGATGTGATTTCGATTTTCAAGTCTTCTTGTTTAAGAAATACATTTTGGAAGATTACAGCTGCCATAAATAGTGATTCCTCTGATGGATCTGGGTAAAGTAAGTTGAAAATCTTCTAGAAAGGATTATCCATTCTAGAAGTCTTTAAGAGCATTCATGATTCATGGAGAAGTCAAAATATCAACATTAACATGAGTCTGAAAGAAGTTGATTTCAACCCTAACATTACTTTGAGAGATTCAAGACATCAGTGGAGGAAGTAACTGCAGATGTGGTAGAAACAGCAAGAGAACTAGAATTAGAAGTAAACCCTGACAGGTTTACCTATGTAACTAACCTGCACATTGTGGACACATACCCCAGAACTTAAAAGTTTAATTTAAAAAAATAAAAATAAATTGATTAAAAATTTTAAAAAAGAAGTAGAGCCTGAAGGTGTGACTTAGTTGCTACAATCTTATGATAAAACTTGAATAGATGAGGAGTTGGTTCTTATGAATGAACAAAGAAAGTGATTGCTTGAGATGGAATCTATGCCTGAAGATGCTGCACACACTGTTGAAATGACAACAAAGAATTTATGATATTCCAGAAACTTAGTTGATAAAGGAGTGACAGGGTTTGAGAGGATTTACCAATTTTGAAAGAAATTCTACTGTGGGTAAAATTGTATCAAACAGCACTGCATATTACAGAGAAATCTTTCGTGAAAGGAAGAGTCAGTTAATGCAGCAAACTTCACTGTTGACTTCTTTTAAGAAATTGCCACAGCCATCCTAACCTTCAAACACTACCACCCCATCAGCCACCAGCCATCAACATCAAGGCAAGACCCTCCACCAGCAAAAAGATTACAACTTGCTGAAGGTTCATTAGCATTTTTCAGCATTAAAGTATTTTCAATGAAGGAAGGTATACTTTTTTAGACATAATGCTATCGAACACTCAATAAAGACTACACTACAGTGTAAACATAACTTTTATATGTACTGGGAAACCAAAAAATTCATGTGACTCACTTTATTGCAATATTCTCTTTAATGCAGTCATCCTGGAACCAAACCTGCAATATCTCCAAGATATATTTATGACAACAATATCTAATAGTGATATAAAACATACTATGCACTTAGCACTACTATGTATAACTCTCTCAATTATCCTATAAGATAAATAATTCAATATCACCATTTTACTGATGAGGTACAGAGGTTAAGTAATTTGCTATGGTCACAAAGCTACCACTTAAACCAAGCAACGTGACTCTAAAGGTTTTGTTATTAACCCAGGGCACCACATGTGGCTATGCAATTCATTCGCAATTCCAGTGGCGCCAAGATGGATCAAGTTGGCACAGAAATCCAATCCATGTCCTGGTTAATAATCCACGCATACCGAGTTCAAAGCTACATCCACCTGAGTACTTTTATCTTTGCTCCAGGCGCCTTTCATTTGCCAAGGTGTGAGGTCAGAGGACTAGGTCCATAAAAAGAGGAAGTCTTTCTTATTCACATAAAGGTGCCATATAGACTAGCTGTGGTGCTACCTTAGCCATGGCACTACCCTGACCTATTTTGTTTGGGAAGACATTTACAAGGGTGCTTAATATAGCACTGTTTGTAATAATGAATTTGGAAAATGGATAAAGGATACTATATTCTTACATTGGAAAGCTATGGTGCACCTAGAGGAAAATAACTATTAAATATACACATAGATTTTAAAACATAATAACATTGGGTGGAAATCAAGTTGCAAACAATTAATATGCACAGTATATTACATAAATTTTAAAAGTTACATATTTTATATATATATTCACACCCATATTTATACACACACAACACACATATGTTTACCAAATTGATTATGGTGGTACTTCTGATAAGGAAAAAAGAGATTGGAACTTGGGGGTGAGAACACAGGAGACTTAAATGTACCTGCAATGTTTTATTCATTTTAATAAGACTTGAAGCAAATACGCCAAAATGTTTACTACTATCAATTCTAGATGGTAACCATGCAATTACTCAAGATAAAAATAAAAAGATTATTTTTTTAAGAACAGGTTTAGTGGGAACTTAAGAGTAGGAGAGCTAGAGGCTATTCTGTGTGATCAGTGAGTGACATTTCAGGGTTCACAGCTTCAGAGGTGGGGCAACGGTTATGGGTGATGACAAGGTCCAGGGTGTGGTCATTTGAATAGCCGGCTGAGGTAGAGTAGAGGTGGAAATCAATGGAGTGTAAGAAATTATGGATCCAGATGCATCACCAACATAATTAAGTTTTCCAGAATGATTATAATAGCTAGGGTGGAAAGAAAGAGAGAGTTGTCAAAGTCCTCATTGAAGATTATGTAGGGAAGGAGATCAGTCAAGGAAAAAATAAGGGTGGAAAGAGGGTGGAATGTATGCGCATCAATGAAGGTGTGGCACACTCAGCCCACTTTTACGCTACAACACAACAGAGGGAGAATGTGTAACCTATACTTGGAACTGCTGAAAAGTAGTATCTTTCAGGAAAAGTCTAGTTTCAGTTAAGGTGAGGAGGTAGTTACTTCAAAAATCATACTGAAACTCTAACTTTGTAATTCACTGACCCAAAGCTATAGGTTCAATCAGAAAGGAGCAATAGATTTTACCAATAACCCAAAGAAGAAGGAGAAGAAGAAAACAGAGAAAAAGAAAGAGAGAGAGAAAGAGAGAGAAAAAAAGAAAGAAAGAAAGAGAAGGAAAAAGAAAGAAAGAGGAGGAGGAAGAGGAAGAAAAGAAGAAAGAAAGAAAGGAAAGAAAGAAAGAAAAAGAAAGAAAGAAAGAAGAAAAGGAAAGAAAGAAAGGAAAGAAAGAGGAGAGGAAGGAAGGGAAGAGGAGGAAAGGAGAGAGAGGAGGAGGGTAGGAGAAGAAGACAATGAGGAGGAGTCAGGAGAGGAGGAGGAGGAGCAGGGGAGGAGAAAGAGAAGAAGAAGAAAGAAGAAGGAGAAAAGAGGGGAAGGAGGAGGAGAAGTAGGACAAAGAAGAGAGAGAAAGGAGGAAGATGAAGGAAGGGGAAAGGGAAAAAGGAAGGGAGAAGGGAGAAGAAAGAAGGAGTAGAGAAGAAAGAAGAAAAGAAAGGAAAGAAAGGGGAAAGAGAAGAAGGAAGGAAGGAATGAAGGAAGGAAGGGAGAGAGAAAGAGAGGTGGGAAGAGGGGAAGGAAGAGGGGGAAGGGGAGTGGGGAAGAGGGGAGAGGGGAGAGGAGGAGGGAGGAGAGGGGAAGAGGGAGGGAGAAGAGAAGGGGGAGGGAGAGGAGAGGAGAGGAGAGGAGAGGAGAGGAGAGGAGAGGAGAGGAGGACAACAATGATGACTGGGGTCGTGTTATAGTGCAAATAAAACTGTCAACTGTTTAAGGAGGTTATCACAAAGCTAAGGGCCAATCAGTAAAATCTTGGAAAATCAAGTTGGCTCATAAAAAGTGAAATGACTTAAGGGAGCAGATAAAGAAATTTCAGAATATTTTAAATGAAGAGATGGTATTGGCTCTGGAAACAGGTCTGGGAAAGTATTAAGGAATAAATGGAAAGAGGAAACCACATAAGAGGAGGCTTGAGATTTAGAGTCCAAAATGGACCCATATTGAAGGGGAAAACCAACATATTGAGACCTAAATCCTCTTACAGATAGAATTTAAAAAGTGATCTATCTTAAAGATACATCAGAATGGTGAAAAGGCAGGCAAGCAAGAATCTAAAAAGGAAACAAGAATAATTGATAATTTCAGATTTCCTCTCATGCCATTTTAGGGCTAAAAGAAACTCAGAGGTCTGAATTTCTGCAACAACCAAGAGCAAACATGTGAAACCAAGTTTTTCACTCAATAGCACTGAAGGGCCTCTCTGCAGCGTTTGCAGTCATCTTGGTGACACTAAGAAAAGGAGACAAGTGTCCTCTCAGCTATGGGATTCTCATACTTACAGACAGACAGGTTTGTGGCATTCTCATTCACCACTCCTTACACTCATTCTGGGGCAAGGGAAGGGCACAGGCCCAGCCCATACACTACATTCTGCTCTACTTTTTCTCCAAACTCCTCTCCACTCTTGTGTAGATGGTCTTTTTTCTATTCTGAATAGGGTAGATTACAAGGAAAAAAATGTGCCCAGTAGCATCTTCTTTCATACTTTAATGTCTTATACCTGCACTTGCCTTTTGAATTTAGAAGAGAAAAATGTTGATCTCTTTGTCCTCAGCTCCCCCAGTTTGGACTAACGGACCCTCAGAGTACATCTGTGGGAAACCCAGAGGGGGATTAGGAAAGACCTCATTCACTCTTCACATAACTGGCCATGGTTGTTTTTGTAGCTCTAAAATATTTCAATTGCAAGTATTAAAAAATTGAGCAAAATAAAATCATTTTAAAGTATACAATAAAGGACACCAGATCCACCTTTTCTCTGTTGGTGGAGATGAGATGGTAAGAATACCAAGTGCCTGAAATTGTGGGGCACAGGAAAACAGGGATGAAAAACTTTTTATGGTTAACAGTATGATAAAACCACCAAACTCTTCTGCCCCACCTCAACAAGACATACCCTTGAAATGAAATGAAATGTCCCATTGTATTTACAGAGGGGGAAAAACAGACAGTGAGGAAGGACAGGATGGGAAAATAGAGGAAGAAGGCTTGTTCTGCGCTAATAACAATGTTCAAAGGTTTGCCTGGCTTCACACTTCACCGTCTTCTCCCCCTACAAAGCAAAAACAAGGTAGCAACAGAGTTCTTTTAGTTTTCTGTGCGGACCCACATATAGATAACTAAGCAGTAACACTTCCTTAGTTGTGTCAAAAAATTTGTGTGCACATTCCACCAAAAATAATTCCATCTAGACCTAGTCCTTCCCTCTGGGGTGACTGTATCTCCTGCAGGAACTCACTCAAAAAATATCAAATTCCCTTTAATCCCATACCCTCAATCACACCTTTCAAAGGTCATCCCACAATGAAGTCTGGCCACCTGTTTCAGATCAGAAACCCAAATAACAATAGAGCATATGCTGTTTCAATGGCCCACTAAATATTAACAGCTAATAATAGCCTACACTTAATGAGCATTTACTATCTGTTGGCAGCGCTCTAAGAACCTCTCGCATATTCATCCTCACAATAACTCTGTGAGGTAAGTATTACTCTTACTCATATATTATAGATAAGAAAACTGAGAAACGGAAAAGTTAAGCAGCTTTCCCAAGTGTACACTGCTATTAAGTGGCTGAGCCAGAATTTGAGCCCAGGCAACCTAACTCCTGGGACCATGTTCTTAACCATTAAACGATTCTTCCCCTTGGAAGAGGCCAGAACAGATAATATGATGGTTACATTTAGAAATACACAATTTACAATTTGCTCATGGCCCTGCTTCCCAATGACTCCTCATTCCTTTAGCCTCACTGTTCATGTTTGATGCTTTCCGTCTTCTTATCTAAAACGCAACATGTTGCATTGTGTTAACTTGGCATAATGGAGTATAAAACAAAGCTTCAGTAGGAATATATTCCTCATGTAAACTTTAAGAACGGTCAGGACCTATGCTCATATCTTCATCAAAATTGACTCCAAGTATCCAACTTAGCAGACCAGATAGACGGTGTTAGCACTAACAGAATTCAGAATAGAGCAGGTTTGGAGAATAGATAAACTTAGCTCAGGGCATTCGTTCATCAACAAATATTTTTAAAGCATTGAATGTATATCTGAAACTGTTCTACCTTCTAAGCTTTCAACAAGGAGGCAGAACAAGTCCTTGCCCTCGGGCAACATTCATTCTAGGGCACACTAGAAAAGACTGAAAAAGTAAATAATAAGTAATGAACACTATGCTGTGACAAAATAACCAAGGTAACATCTTTTATATGGGGCATTCAGGGACAGAGTAAATTTGAGATGATCAAAGATAGGCAGGTAGATTATCAGATCTTAATGTCACTGTGCCTTCATGCCAGCTTCCCAAGAACCATAAAACATTTTAAAATAATTTATCATGTTGTAATGCAAACTTCTTAACCTGATGCTCCAGGCTCTGCTCCAATCCAGCCCTGCCTATCTATCCTCTTCTTACCACCAATCCCAAACACAACCTCTCCATTCCATTTAGGCTAATGTCCTTACTGACTCACAACATGTCAAGTTCACCCCCAACCTTGTTCTCTCCCCTACGCCTATTAGTTCTACCCATCCCTCAAGACCAAGATTGAGTTCCACCTTCCTCATTCTTATCCACTCAGGCTTACTGAACACCCTTCTCCTTTAAACAACTAGTTCCCAGGCAGTGAATTAGCTAAAAATAGCCTTCTGTCCTTCGCTGCTGTTTCACATGTGCTATAACCCAGGACTTTAACACAGGACACCACCATATCCTCCCAGCAAGTGTAGGTATGAAGGGAAGGGGGTCTGGCACATGTCCAGAGCTGCCTGGGCCAGAAGTGAAGAGAACTGACTCAGGCTCAGAGAAGCAGCTTAAGGGGAGCAAGCACAGTGAACAAGGGGCACAACTCCCAAATAGGAGGGATGCAAAGTCTCCACTCAAGTGGAAAGATCTCAACAACTGAGAATATAAGAGACAATGAGGCAGCTCTAGAAGGCACCTAAGGATCCAGATGGGATATCTAATTGAGGAGTGAAAAGCACAGCGTAAGTCCAGTCTCATAGACTAGTCCAATACCAGATAAAGGGAGTAGAGACTTACGACCAGGGGATAACCAGAGGCATAACAACTGTCAGCAAAAGGAATCCAGTGAAATATTCTGGAACCTACAAACCAAGAATGGGTGATCAAGTTTAAGGATCTGACCTAATTCTAAGCTGTAGGTAGAGATCATCAGCAGGCTTGTCTTGGAAGAAATAGGGAAAGTAGATTAAAGAGAGATGAAAGCCAAAAATGGTTACATATAGATTATTAGTCCCTCAGGGGCAGAGACATGCTTCATGGCTCATTTCTATCCTCCACACCACTTAGCAAAATAAATATTTACTGTTTATGTAAAAAGAGAAGGATCACAGGCAATTTGGTTATAACCCAATGAGGGGAAGTATGCCAAGATAACCTGAGTCATCATTTAAGCAAGTTATGTATTGTAAAGTCTCCACCACCCTGACAAACACTGAATGGTAATGTGATCTGGTGAATGAACACCAGACTAGATATGAGGACGTGAAACCAGAACAGTTTTGTTAGAAACCTCTTATAAGACCCTAAACAAGTCACTTCAGTTCTCTGAACCTCAATTACCTCATCTACAAAGGGGTAAACATAATAACTCCAGTTTTTTCATCATATCTAGAACACTCTTCCCCCCAGATCTCTAATTTCCTCATTTCTTTTGAATCTTTGCTCAATCTTGCTTTCCTAATGAAGCCTATTTAATACTATCCACTCTATTTCATGCTGCAAACTGCCCATCCCACCAACCCTATCACACAGATACACACTGGTCTACATTTTTTCTTTTTCATAGCAATTCTAACATATTACGTAATTTATTATCTTTATTGTTGTGTGCTAGAACGTAAGCTCTACGAAAGCAAAGATCTTTATCTATTCTATTCATTGGTATACTTCACATCTCTGGAAACTGGAACAGAGTAAACATCCAATAAATGTTGAGTGAATACCTGAATGAATCTTTAAAAAGGCCAAAATCTTGTGAAAGACCAGAATAATAAATCATTTATATTCTCCCTGAGGCCAGGATCTGCCTCCCACACCCTCAAGCATCCCTATATCCCTTGGTACCATATATCATAGCGTGAAATAGGTGTTCAATAAGTCCTTACAATTAAGTATGAGACCCAAAAAAATCAAACACAACCGCGTGCTCTGGGGCCACCTGCTGGCAACTCTACTTAGTAGCCACCTAAGCAACCAAACTGACGAGAATTTCCAGTGGTGAATGGAGTGGCTGGCAGGGAATATCTCCCTTCAGCCGGTCAGAGAATCAGCAACAGAGAGAAACAAGAGGAAGGAGGCTAGGCTGGAAATCAGACGTTTCCAAAACCTGCTCTGAAGAACCATACACCCACTGTTTTCCAGAACTCACTTTCTACTTAACAATAATAACGGCAAGTACCCGCTACTGTTTTAAGCACGTTCATGTATCATCTCATTTAATCCTCACATTAATCCGCCGCACCATCTTTAACACCATTTTATAAATGACCATTTCCTTTTGAAATAATTGCTTTACTTAAGTGAAGCAGTGAAGCGGTAAAACAGTGTAAACTATTATTAGTAAGAAAAATCAAGGCACGACGTTTGGGGAGTACCAGGGCACATGTGCGGGCCGAGTGTGAGACGCCTGGAGCGGACCAACATGCCCCAAGGGTACTGACCTATCAGCCTGCCCCTCAGAGCAAGCACAACCTCAGTCCGGGGCTCTGGATCCCAAACTCTGCTCCGTTTCATTCGGATCACAGCAC
This sequence comes from Cebus imitator, assembly GCF_001604975.1. NCBI lineage: Eukaryota > Metazoa > Chordata > Mammalia > Primates > Cebidae > Cebus > Cebus imitator. The sequence continues at coordinate 192,152 of NW_016108116.1, read as the reverse complement.
AACAAGGAGGCAGCCCGCGCCCGGGAAGGCCACTGGCGAGCTCTGCGCCTGGTGGACGCGTGCCGGGCCCTCAAGATCCTTCTCCTGGGACGCTGGGGCAGGGGGGCGGGGGCGTGCGGGCGCCGGAAGTGCAGCCCCTCCACCCGGAAGCCGCTTTCCCTGCTTCCCTCGGTGCGAGGGGAACCTCTGTTCACCAGTCCCTCGGCTGAAGCCGGATACCTGAGACAGCTCCTCTTGCTGTTTCCGAACGCACAGCGCGCCACAGCCAGAGGGGATACGAAACACCTAGGCCGATGGCCCTTACACAGTGCCGCCCCTTGGCTCCCCCTCCTCTACTAGGGGAAGGCTCTGATGTGAGATTCCTAAGTGTTTTGGGAGGATGTTCTCGCCGAGGTCCGCGACCGGGCCCAGCACCTGCGTGGGGCAGCCCCAGTGGTCCTGACAGAGAACTGGGCCTCGGCACGCAGGCCCCCGCTCTGGGCTCCAAAGGATCTCTGTGTTGTCGGAGCTTTCCTCAACAGGGAAAGGCGCTGGGACCCTTTGGTGGGATAATGCTTAGGGTTCCCTACTCCGTCCGGGACCAGCGTACGGCCTGTGAAAGACTTCCCTCAGCCTCTACCTTACCCCGTAAATAAGGACTTCAGGTAACCAGCAAGTGTGCCCCCTGCTGGCCCGTCGAAAGTACGAAGATGGTCTTTTTTTTTTTTTTT
>NW_016108116.1:159602-191287 GCF_001604975.1 Cebus imitator | reverse complement strand
CTAATTTTTGTATTTTTAGTAGAGACGGGGTTTCACCATGTTGACCAGGATGGTCTGGATCTCTTGACCTCGTGATCCACCCGCCTCGGTCTCCCAAAGTGCTGGGATTATAGGCGTGAGCCACCGCGCCCGGCCACCAAGGTAGTCTTAAGTGCTACATGCACTTTTTAAGGTGTTTATTTATTCTTATGTGTGTTAGAAAAAATTAAAACCAGCCCAACAAACCAGCTATCTTGAATATTATTTTAGTATAAGGCTAAATTCTTAAGTGAGTAGTTAACATTGGTTTAAAAATATTAGGCCAGGCATTGTGGCTCATGCCTTTAATCCCAGCACTTTGGGAGGCCAAGGTGGGTGGATCACACGAGGTTAGGAGTTGGAGACCAGCCTAGCCAACATCTCTACTAAAAATACAAAAATTAGCCAGGCATGGAGGCCTACTCCTGTAATCCCAGGTACTCAGGAGGCTGAGGCTGGAGAATTGCCTGAACCTGAGAGGCAGAGGTTGCAGTGAGCCAAGATCGTACCACTCCACCCTAGCCTAGGCAATAGAGCAAGACTCTGTCTCAAAATAAATAAATAAACAAGATTATTATTAAATATATATACACAGATATTGCAAAAATCTTGAAGGTGGTATTCAAATGACTACAGGAGAAAACTGTCAGCCTCACAGAATCAATCAAGGGAAAAGCTGGTGCGATGGTTAATTTTACAGGCAAATTTTGTAATCCAAAAATTATCTGAGACGGCTCTCAAATCAACTTAAAAGTTTGTTTTTCCAGGGTTAAGGACCACTCCAGAGACAGATCTATGCTTTCCCCAAAGATAATTTTTGAGAACTTCAATATTTAAAGGGTGAAAGCAGGTTGGAGAAGAAATAGGAGGGTATGGTCACATTACTGAAGCCACATGCTGCAAGAGAAAAGGAGAAGGTAAGGGAATAGTCAATTATGTTTTCATCTGGTGCTCAGTAGCGGGTGCATTACACAAGGCAGGGTGAACACAGAGTGGAGATATTTATGCTTTTATCAGTAGCTGTCTGCCTAGGAACAAACGGAAAGGCCATTACTTGCATGACTTAGCTTTTGCTTAATTTTTTCTTTTGGCATAGTGAACTTCCCTTTCACATTTTAGAGGATATTTTTGGATGGGATTAACATTTAAATCAGTATACTTTGGGTAAAGCAGATTGCCCTCCCTAATGTGGATGGCCCTTATCCAATCAGTTCAAGGCCTGAATAGAACAAAAAGACTAGCATCCCTCAGCAAGAGAAAATTTTCCAGCAGACTGCCTTAGGACTCTTTATCATCAGCTCTCCCAAGTTTCTAGCCTGCTGGCCTACACTGCAGATTTTGGACTCCCCGGCTTCCATATTCACATCAACCAATTCCTTATAATCTCTTTCTATAAATACACATGCTGTTAGTTCTGTTTCTGGGAAATCCTACTAATACAACAGGTGATCTTAAATAGTCCTTCCCTCTCTGATACTGAGTGGAGCTTCAGGGAGGACAGCAAAAGAAAGAGGGCTTGACTCCAGTATCCAAAGTGCTGAGGGCTCACCCTAGGACATATTCACTGGGCATATTGCCCTAGCTTTACTTCTTCACTCCCCATTGCCACCAGAACCCTTGGACGCCAGGTTCTAAAGCAATCCCACTGCTCACTCTTCATGGAAGAGACCACTGTAGTGGAATGTTGATGGAGCTCAGCAGCCAAATCAACATATCCAGTGTCCTGACTGAGCCCCTTCACAGCTTGCAACCTTAGCTTATCAAAGTCCCTTCCCTTCTCTGGAATTCCGTTGTATCTGTATGATAAGAAGGCTTAATTATATGATGTCTAAGGTCTCTACTGGAGGTGAGCACCTTTTCCCCACTCCTGGCGTCTTTTCACTCCTTTCTTCGCTTTGCCCCTGAGACAGTAGAAGCACTTAACTGATTGTTAAATTTTGTAAGAATATTAGCTCTGCCTTGCATCTACTTGGGAACTGCAGAGATCCCCATGCCATAACAGGGACTTACTCTTAGGCAAGGACGCCTGCCCCAGCCCAGGCCTGTCATGATTGGGTGGGTAAGTCAGCCTAATTCTCAGGTCTAGTATGACCAAGCCCCAGCTAACAGACCTAGGGCTACTACGCCTTAACCACTATCAGCAAAAAAGATGACATTTTGAGCATCACATTTTCTATTTTTCAGTGCAGTTCAGAACAAGGGCAAAGAAATAAAACAGTGCCATTTATTGAGATCCCTTTGCAGAACACAATAATTCCTTCTAGCCCCTTCTAGCCCTATTAAACAAGACAATAAAAAACGTCTAATGAATAAATTCACACTAAAGGGCTAATATAGCCCTTCATAGGCTATCTATATTTTAAAAAGCACTATGAAAGAACAGAGAAAAGGCAATGCTTTATGGTAAACATTATACAACTATACTCTCTTAATGGAAAGTATATTTTGGAGTAAGACCTTTTTCAGGGTCCCTCAACACCCCCATCTGTTCATCTGTCAACAGTTGCTAAGTAAGTAAAAAGTAGATATTATGGAGTTAAACTGTCTGAGTGCAAATCCTGCTTATGTCCCTGACAAGCTCAGTCACCTTGGGTAGGCTGTTTAACCTCTCTATGCCCTAGTTTTTCCATGTACAAAATGGGGATAATAGTAAGAACTTGAACAACACTTGGTAAGCATCATAAAATTTCTGTTACATGTAAGACACTGTGTTACTCCTACATCCCCCAGGATTTACCTCTAGAATAAAATCTATAGAACCAAGAAAGGAAATTGATTGCAGAGGCTGTGCGAAGGGTAGAACTAAATCAAACGTAAACATTTGGGCCAGTAATGACAAATTCTGGACAAGCATGGCTTAACAAACAAGACTCTTTTCGCAGGGTGAACTCCTCAAACTGATATCAGATTGACTAATTCAGCTTCCAAACCCAGGAAGGTCTTTGGGGCACTTGGGACACACCTTAACAGCATGCATAGGGATTTGCTCTGATGATACTGAACGTAATTTCTCCAAGCTGCCACCAGGTGTCTACAGACACTCACACCCCTCTGACTCCTAAGTCAACAAAGCTGTACTTCAACTGAGAAGTTACCAGCCAAAGGGCACACGGTTTGTTAGTGACAAACTCTGTGCTAGAACCCAGGTTTGTGTGGCTGGTTATTACTCAATCCCAACTCCACAGTGCTCCAGGAATAGAAGAAGCAAATTTCAGGCTCCTTTGGGGCCTGACATACCATCATATTTCTGCCTCTTTGAAGGATATCATCAGCAACCCAACCAAAAAAGAATCCTCTACTCCACCAGAAAAGAGATTTAAATTGCCCCTCAGTCTCCCTGAACCTCAAGCCCAGGGTCTGACATTTTTCACTGCTGAGAATTTATTCTGAGAAACCTTCAGATGTCAGCCCTGAAATTCTCAGCTTAGTCCAGCAGGCCCAGATGTATTTCCACCTTTTGCCTTTAATGGTCCTCTCCTCGTGAGCACAGAAGTACTTTAGGCAGCGTTCAGTGCAAAGCAGAGGTCCCAACTGCAAACATGCTCTCTTCCCCCTCTTAGATCTAGCTGTTGACAAACATAGAGGTAACTGTATGCATCTTTTTTCTTGGTAAATACTGAGTACTTATAGCATGGAGTCCATAATTAGCCACCAAGCACGTTCACACTTGCACTACACCTGGGAGCACATGATCTTGCCAATTCTGCTGCCACAGTCTCAATTCAACACATCTTCATGGAGCATCAGCTCTGAGCAAGATGCTGAATTGCATTCTATGCCGGATTACAAGTAAAAAGCAACCAAACAAAAATCCACCCAGTCATGGGGTCCAGTTAGTCTGGTAATAGCTTCGCCAGCCATTCTGTCACCTTGCTACTAACATAGGGGCTCTTCCTGCTCACTTCCTTTGTAGCTCAGGCCCTGATCTGAAAAATAGAAATCACCAACACCTCTGCAAAGGGGTCTCTTTAGGAGCTGGTGAGCAACTATAAGTTTTTACTTATACTTTTGGTCATAATGGTAGGAAATGAAACTTGGCAGAAAATAAAGACCACGGGGGAGGTGTCTAGAGCAAAACACCCTGGAAATGCCAAACACCAGAGCAACTCCATGAGTCTATGATTAGTATAGAGAAATGAGTAATACCCTTTGACTCCCAAGGCACTGCCAAGACCATGCCCAAGGCATCTTAGAGCTAAGATTGTTGGACTTGAAAGGGAATAATGTCTTCTTTTTTCTTCCCACCCCCTAGCCATTTCGTACTTGAGAAAACTAGAAAATATGGAGGTAAAGTGACCTGCCCAACATATGACTGATCAGTGAAAGAAGTGGAATGTGAGCCCAGTTTTTCTGACTCTATTAAAATGCTCCTCTTACAAGCACTCAGTGGTGCCTGCTTCCTTATAATGTAACAGTGAACTGTAGCAACTTGAAGCTGGGGTTGGTTCACCCAGAAAGCTGCAAAGCTAGCATACAAACTAGCTGCAATTTCAGTGGAATAATCTCACCTGAGTTTAATCCGCTGGTAAGCTGATTGCTAAGGAGCCAGCCATGGGTTCACCCAGGGGTCTTGAGGCTCCAGGAGGCTGACTCACACTAGCCATAGTCAGCATCTCCTGGCAAGCCAGACACCAATATTCACATGTAATAGACATTGGTCCTCATCATCTACCCAGGGCACTGGGATGTGCCTGTCATGGTGCACAAGATCACGCAGATGTCTACACCATCAGAAGTCCACAGGGGAACAGAGGGTCAGGACAGAGAATATTTTTCACCTTGAGAGATATTTTAAATTAAAGAACCAGAATGTCCTTTTCCTAAATACTACTAAGGGAAATAAAATGTTTTATTCTCCTTTTTAAAAAACACCGTGGTGACTTCTTTGTTGGTCCTTGTTACCTGAACATCCCCTGACAACATGTTAACACGCATTTATCACATACTACAATTTCCAAGCCTACAGATGAGTCTACACTGATTTCACTTGGTATGGAATCAGTCTACACTAATTTCACTGGGTGGTTGTTTCCAGTACCTCCTTCAGGAGGCACTATAGACTCATTCAACTGTCCCCAAAGCATAGCTGGAGAAATTACTTCTGGGAAGTCTTTTGGTAAAACAAGCAGGTAAAACAAGTCAACTTCATAATGTGTGACTTCAGATTAACCTCAAAGAGGACTCCTGTGGGTCTTGTGTTCTCTTCCAGACTTTCTTCCTCTATTTTTGTTGGCCCAGATTTAAATTCTTTAGGCCTTATATACCTCTTGCCTTTTGATAACAAAGTCACACTGCAAATCCTGGTCTGTAGTGCTTAGAGCAAAAGGGAATATTGGGAGTGAGCCCCTTCCTCCCTGGTCCACCACATGGATAGGGATTAAACTCCATTTAAGTCCATGACGGAGATCATTCAGCCTTATCATCCCAATGTGCCTCATTTTCTGGAAGGTCAGAATCCTGTCACTGGCCCACTCGAGGGAGTTCTTAGTCTTCAGGACAAGCCCTTTTTTGTTTTTTTGTTTGTTTGTTTGTTTTTAAAGTGAAAGTAAGTTCATTAGGAAAGTAAAGTAATAAAAGAATGACTACTCCACAGGCAGAGCAATAAGGACAACCCTATTATAATGCCCTTGACTATTTCTAACCTAGAGCTATCAGACTTCTGGGTAAAATAAAACTCCTCTTATTAGTGATTAGCATAGTCAGTGTGAGGTAATGACAGCAATGATGTTAATATGAGCAACAAGAGTACCAACAATAGCAGCTATTAAATGGTCTCTTGTCATTTATGAGACAAGGGAAGCAGGTTAGGTTTCTACAGAGCAGGGCCTCATTTCACTGTGGTATGTGCCATCCAGCCTGCACCCAGGTCAGTTGCTGCACCAAGGCCAGCAGGAAGAGCCATAATAACCTTTGCCATTCACCCAACTAGAGGGGACAGCCAGAGCTTGAAGGCACAGCCAGAAGGCCAGCCTGGGATGACCGAGCCAGCCTTTGCCCAACCTGGCAAAGGAAAGACACTAGAGGGGATGTAGCTCTGCTTCTACTAAGAAGCAGCACTTGAAGTCTACAAAAACAAAAGCTTGCCCAAATGTAGTATTCCCTAGAACTTGCTGAACCTAGGGAGCCATGGCTCAAATCTCTTGCAGAACCTCTCCCAAGACTTCTTGTGCAACTTTGGGCTATCACCGTGTCTTTCCCAACAGATAAGAAGAAAAGGGGATGAGACAGAGAGACCATGGGTGAAAGAATGACTCTGGTATAATCCACCAGATTTTAAAGTACCTGGAACGCCTCACTTTTCGGAAGTGAGTTGTCAAAAAGTATGCTTAGGTCCCTCTTGAAAGTTTGGAACTTGCCATCCTAAATCTCCTCTAGGGCTTCTGCAGCTCTGGATTCTGTCTCCATAGGCCATAGGCACCAAGCTCTTCCTTAATGCTGACTTCTTAATGTTAAGAAGCTCCCAAAAAATGTGCTGCATTTCTTCTTCACAGCATGTATCACAGCTTGTAATTATATTTGCACGTGATAATTTGATTCTTAAATTAAGCACCACAGAATCAGGAATTGAATTGTTCTTGTATCCTCCAGAAACTGGCCCAGGGGTTGGGATACAGTAAGCTCTATAAACACGTGTTGAATAAATGAACATATAAACGAATGAGTACCAGTCAGTTTTGAGTACCATGTTTTATGAGAGGAGTTGACAAACTATAGCACATACAGAGACGGCAGCCAGGATTGGGAATGTTCTTGAGATCTTATTATGTGAGAAAGGATTGAAATGACAGAGGCCATAGAGACCGAGATGAGGATATGTAAGAAAGAGACTGGCCCATTGTTTCCTGATGTCACAAAGAGGAAGGATTCGTGAGACTTGATTTACATTGTTTTAGAAGACAGAATGGGAACCAAGAAGCAAAAGTCCCAGGCAGATTATAGCTCCAAGCAGATGAATATACCCCATAGCTAGAATTGTGTCAGGATGGGACAGTTTATTCAGTCTCCCATCAAACCGAATGGTCACAGGCTGGATGCCACCCTGCAGGAGTGGGACAGCAGACCGATTACTGAGATTACCTGGAAGATTCCAAGTTCATTTCTCCCATGCTCCAGGAGAACAAAAGGACAAGTTTTCATGGATATGAGTCTTGCAAGACCCCAAGCAAAACTATGAAAGAGGGAAAATCTGACAGCCTCTCTCACTTGCCTTTTCAGAAGCCTTATTCTCTCTACTAGCAAAACTCCTAACATTCACATTCTTGTTCTGGGTGCAAGCAAGTGAAGAAAAGAACTCACTTTAAAAGTGTTAATGCCTTCATATGTCAATCCATATTTTGAAAGAGGGTGCCTGAACAAAGCAATGTGCAGATATAATGGTAGGGCTTTGGTATAATAGCATTTTAACAGTAAAGTCTTAGATGTCCTCCAGTCATCAGCTAACAAGGGCTCAGAACCTACCCGTGTCTAGCATAATGCTAGGCAGGGGGAATGGGCAGCAGATTGAGAGGTGGAAGTTCTGGGTTCAAGTCCTAGTTCTGCCTTATACTGACTATGCGATCTTGATTAATTACTTAGCTTCCCTGAACTTCATCTGTAAACCTCACATGTACCTCACAGGGTCAAATGAAATACCAAATATGGGAGTGTTTTCTAAAATGTAAAGTACTATGGATGTAGCATTATTGTGATTATTATTTTTAGACAAAAGTGAGAATGCAAAGCAATGTAAGGTCAAGTCTCTGTCTTCAGATACTAAGCTGAGCTGCTCTTCATTATTCTCCCCTTCTTGAACACAAACATGCAAAAGAACAAAGGAAGAAGAGTTGGGGGTGGAATACACTGGCAGCTCTGGCCCAGGGAAAAGACTGAGCCAAGCCCTGGCCATGCCTGATCCCTGCCCAGAGCCCTGTCTTCTTTCCTGGCACTAGGAGGCTTCCCTCTCGTTCTCTTGACTTCATTGCTCCCAGTAGCCCAAGGGCCTCTGAACTCACTACCATTCACAACCACTTCAGCCACAGCGGATATCCTCAACCTCCACCCTTCCCATCCCTACTTTAGAGGAGATGGTTCCCATAAATCAAGAACAAGCTTGACCCATTTAGGAAGTTAAATCTTTATTGCAAATAAAGGGTTTCATTATTTCATATTATGTTACATAGAACTGACTCAGAGCAAATTAAAACTGATTTCCACAATGGCATGGTGACCTTGCTTTTCACAGATGGTATGGCAGTACAAAAAGAAATCACTGAAACTGCAGGACTAAGGATTTAACTGAGATTCAAGAATACATTTCCTGACAATAAGTGAACTATAAATAAAATGGAATCTCTGCGTTATTGTCTGTCTGCTTGTTTGTTGTTCTGGTAGATTAAATTAGAGTAGGCAAAGTTTTTCTTTAAAGAGCCAGATAAAGATTTTAAGTATTTGTGAATCAAAGATATTACAAAAGTACTTATATATGATTAGAGAAAACAAATTTCCACAATTTTTATTGGCAAAGTCCAAAATATAATAATAGTTGAATACAATGTTCTTGTAATACAGGTCTACCAGTGAGAAAAATTTAATTCTGTTTTTGGGGGGCAGGAGAGTAACATATCATTTAATTGGGATTCAAGCCCATTGTCCCCTATTATTGTTTTTTTTTTTTTTTTTTTTTTTTGAGATGGAGGTTTGCTCTTGTTGCCCAGGCTAGAGGGCAGTGGCACGATCTCGGCTCACTGCATACTCCGCCTCCCGGTTAAAGTGATTCTGCTGCCTCAGCCTCCTGAGCAGCTGGGATTGCGCGCACCCACCACAATGCCCAGCTAATTTTTGTATTTTCAGTAGAGATGGGGTTTCACCGTGTTGGCCAGGATGGTCTCAAACTCCCATTATCAAAATCAATTGAAATATTCATCTGCTAATGTTGATATGTAATGCATAGTCCATTTTTTAAAATGTCTTTTCACAGAGATAGATACTGCCAAACACTGATATCCACAAACATTTGGTTTTCATTGAGTATATTTATCACTTGGAAGGTATTTCTAGAACTCTACAAGATTCATTGCTTGATATTTGCCTTACAACATGTTATTACGTTAAAGAAAATCACTTACAATTGACGGTTAGGGAAAAAAACTCTTTAATTGCAATGCAATGAATTTTGAAATATGGAAATTTGCTTTGCATTTGCATCGAAGTCCAAGAAACACTGCTGGAACTATAATTTGAGCTCAAAAAAATATATTAGCTAAAATTTATGTGGGAATAAAAATTCCACCTTTTTTTTTTCTTTTTTTTTTTTGAGACAGAGTCTCACTCTGTCTCCAGGCTGGAGTGAGGTGGCGAAATATGGACTCATGGCAACCTCCGCCTCCAGGGTTCAAGTGATTCTCCTGCCTCAGCCTCTAGAGTAGCTGGGACTACAGGCATCACATCCAGCTAATTTTTGTATTTTTAATAGAGATAGGGTTTCACCATGTTGGCCAGAATGGTCTCTATCTCCTGACTTCGTGATCCACCCATCTCAGTGTCCCAAAACATTGGGATTACAGGTGTCAGCCACTGCACCTGACCCACTTTTTATTTTAACTTTCGACAGCACAAAAAATATATAAAATACTCTAACATTGCTTGTTAGTCAACCAATGTTAGTTGTCTTTGAAATAACTTTACCACTGTATAAGTTTCACAGTTAAGCACTGTTTTGCCTTGCAATTTTAGATTGAATTTATTAAGAAATACTATTAAGTCTGCCATAAAAGCTAACTTCCAAAGCCATTTAGTGTTCAAAGATAGTGAATGAATGTAGCCAACAAACATATAAAAAAAAGCTCAACATCATTGATCATTAGGGAAATGTAAGTCAAAACCACAATGAGATACCATCTCATGCCAGTCAGAATGGTGATTATTAAAAAGTCCAGAAACAACAGATGCTGGTGAGGTTGCAGAAAGAAAGGAACACTTTTACACTGTTGGTGGGAGTGCAAGTTAGTTCAACCATTGGGAAAGACAGTGTGGCTATTCCTCAAAGATCTACAGGCAGGAATACCATTTGACCAGTAATCCTACTACTGGTTATACACCCAAAGGAATAGATATCATTCTACTATAAAGATACATGCACACACATGTTCATCACAGCACTATTCACAATTGCAAAGACATGTAATCAACCGAAATGCCCGTCAATGATAAATTGGATAAAGAAATGTGGTACATATACATCATGGAACACTATGCAGCTAAAAAAAGGAATGAGATCATGCCCTTTGCAGGGACAGGGATAGAGATGGAAGCTGTTATCTTCAGCAAACTAATGCAGGAACAGAAAAACAGAAAACCAGACATCACATGTTCTTACTTAAAGTGGGAGCTGAACAATGAGAATGCATGGACACGTGGCGGGGAATACCACATACTGGGGCCTTGAGGGTGGGCGGAGGGAGAGCATAAGGAAGAATAGCTAATGGATGCTGGGCTTAATACCTAGGTGATGGGTTGATCAGTGTAGCCAACCACCATGGCACATGTTTACCTATGTAATAAACCTGCACATACTACACATGTACCCTGGAACTTAAAATAAAAGTTGAAGAAAAAAAATAGTGAATAAGGGTGATTCTTCTCATTCGAGACATAAAACAAATCCAATCTTAGCCTCGAGCTCAAAAAAATCACAGTAAAACTTCACAACTGCTAAGCCATCAAACTGTTGTGCAGTATAGCAAGTAAGGATATTCAGCTTCTAGATCTGATGAAAAAAATCACAGAACTGGCCATAGTTAAGTCACAAGAGTGAATGAAGGTTTCCATTTACACCACTGGTTCAATGGCATATGAAAGATTCAATTATTTTCTGCAAAGAACCTGCCGATGAATAGCACAATGAACAATCACAGGCCTTAAACACTACATTTTCACAAGATTTGAACATTTTCCAAAAGGCTTTTTCTTCTCTACATGTATTTTAGCATCAGTTGTAACATTTCTTAGCAGATTTCACTTCAGGAAATTATTATTTTCTCTACTTTAAAAATATATCTACACATAGTTGTTCCAAATGAACGTTTCATGGAAGCTAATTCTTTAGTAATCTCAAACTCAGCATTAACTCCTCAAAAAAACAACTAAGCAGTGTCAAAACATCTTGTCAATTCATCAAGAACCAAGGAAAATCACTCAAAATCATGTGCCGCATTTTTAAATTGACTATTGATGTTGTACCCAATGTCTTCCCCTACTCTTCACCTAAAAGCTAGTAGTCTTAAGCAAGTTTATTTTTCTCTAGGCACGTTTCTCCAGCTGCTGCAATTGAATGTGATTTAATTAACACACCATTGGTTAACTTGTTTGGCTAACAAGCCACTCAGAAACTTGATTGCAGTCTCATTTTCATTTTTTTGTAAAGAAATTCTGCTATAATGACATATTTTATTTTAAATTTCCTAATTTTTATAACTGTTGCTTCCTGTGGGTTGGAAATATTGTGATTAGTGCTTAGTCTGATCATGTCAACATATAGTCTATTAACACAGCTATAGTGTCATTGCATGATAAACATAATGCTTTGCCATCTGATTCATAACAAACAAAAGAATCCAAACTCCACTATGCCTCAAAAGTGTGACATCTGAAGTCCGTTCCTCTCTTCTTTTTTTGTTTTGACATGATGGGCATGCACTAGTAATTAAAAGTAAAATACAATGTTATGGTACAACTATAAATGCAGCACCCCCAACAGTGTGAAACTGCAATAGCAGTACTGGAATTTTTAACCCAACCAGCAGCAGTGAGAAGCTGTTGTCCCATGAAAGCAGCCATGGACAATGTTATGTAATGAATGAGCATAGCTGTGTTCCAATACAACTTTATTTATAGACACTGAAATTTGAATTTCATATGATTTTTAGTGTCACAAAATAGTATACTTCTTTTGATTTTTTGCAATCAGTGAAAAATGTAAAACCCTTCTTAGCTCATGGACTTTACAAAAACAGCAGGCTTGATTTGGCCCATGAGGCATCGTTTGCCAACCTTTGAATTAGATTATTGTATTGCCTTAAATGGTTTAGTTGTAGTTGTAGTTGGGGCTACCCGGAATCAGGGAAACAGACCAGAAGACTTCTAACTTGTCCCCCAATTTGAGAATCTGTTGCACATGTCACAGACTATGGGTGCTATAATGCAATCAAGACCATCAGTTGAGTGAGCATCTATATCCAGCATGCTGGGACAGGATAAAAGGGCAGAGGGTAAAGGAGGCATAGGAATAAAGAATCTACCCTCATGGAGCTTGCAGTCAAGTTGACAAGACTAGATTTCCACACAGGGACACTAGGAAGATGGGACAATTTTAACATACACTTTTAACATTGTTTAAGATCTCTTGAATATAGTCAGTATCCAGGAAATATTGTGTGAAGGAATCTGTGAGTAAATGATAGAGAGTATGGCTGTTTCTAATACCCAGTAGGAGCTCTGTATGGTTCCAACTGTTAGGCCCCTAAGTTCTGGGGTCTGACTGCCTGGATATAAGTCTTGTCACTGCTATTTTCCATGTCTATGACTTTAGACAAATTATTTAATTTCTTTTAGCCTTAATTTCCTCATCTATAAAATGAGAGTGATAATAGTACCTATCTCATAAGCTTTTTGTAAGCATCAGATGAGATGATGGATGTAAAGTACTTAGCATAAAGAGCTCAATAAATATTTGGTAAAAGTGTGATTACTAGAGACGGGAAGATAAATGAGAGCCTGAGGAATTAGAGAAAGTTTCATGAAGGAGGTGAATCTTAAAAGAACATGTATAGGCCAGGCATGGTAGCACATGCCTATAATCCCACTGCTTTGGGAGGCCAAGGTGGGAGAATCACCTGAGCCCAGGAGTTCAAGACCAGCCTGAGAAACATGGTGAAATCCCATCTCTACAAAACATATAAAAATTAATCGGGTGTGGTGGTGCATGTCTGTAGTCCTAGCTATTCATGGGAGGCTGAAGTGGTAGAATCACTTGAGCTTGGGAGGTCAAGGCTTCAGTGAGCCCTGATGGTGCCACTGCACTCCCGCCTGGAGGGAGAGAGCAAAACTTTGTTCCAAAAAAACTAAACTAAACTAAACAAGTAAACTAAAAACATGTGTAGAGACAGTAGAAAGGAGGGTTCAGGCAGGGAAGCCAGACACAAGCTTGAACACTTCATTTGTTGGGGAATATTTGGGAGCCTTCAAGTTTCCTGGTGAAGCAGCTTTAAGGCCAGTGGTGAAAGGCTGAGGAATAAAGGCAGAGTTGGTTCATGCTGACCTTGCAGTTAACTAAAAGTGCAGTTGGGATCCCTGTTAGGTGCCTTGCCTGACTGAGGACCAGCCACTGCCATAAGCACATCAGTGGAGGGACCAAAGCCAAGAAAGCCACCCAGGGTACTCTCAGGGGGCTTGCTAGATGTGGGTCACCTTGTCACACCATCAGCAGTGGCAGCTGATGTTTGTTAAGCATCTGTGAGCAAGGCATTGTGCCAAAGAACAGGGATATATAAGACATTTTATGATTTCAAAGAGATTATAATTCACTCTAGATAGTACAACAGAGCACATCACAACTCCACTGACACTTTCTGTTAATAGGAAGCATAGGTCTTGGGATCCTGGGATTCTGATCCCAGCACTGCCTAGTGGTGTGCCATTATGTACATGGGCCTCTATGTCCATGTTACAAACAAATCAAATTTGATATTATAGTTTTCAAATCCTTTGACTGCAGAATCCTTTCCTCATGGAAAATCTTAAGATATTTTAAAGATAAAAGCAGTGAGTTGAATGGAGATATACAGCAGAGTCCTGTCCCCTCAGCTCAGTCCCTGACAGGTGCCAAGGAACACAGTTTGAAAAATAGTGGAATAGAGCTAAGCAGCGCCAGTCTGTTCCAGCTTGAGGACTCTGTGGAGGTAGATATTGCTGTGAACCAAAGAAGTTCTATGAAAGATTAGACATGCTCCCCGAGAGGGATAAAAAAACAAAAGGAGTGTTTTGCTGGGGGTGGACATTGAAGGATGGGTAGATTTAAAGAGATTGAGGGGAGAATGAAACCTACTTCAGAGGACTTACCACGTAACTGGAGATGTGGAAATGTACCCGGGGATAGGCAAAGAGATCATTTTAAGTAGAGCAGGTGAGTTTTGAAGGGGAGATGGAGTCAGAAATAGGAGACAGGACAGATTATGAAGACCCAGATAGAGAAAGTTATCCTGCTGCTGGGGCCTCTGGTGCCCACCCAGATCAAGGGGGTCTGTGACACAAGAACAAGAGAACTATTGAGGAGTCTGTGTCACGTCCCACCGTGGCTATGGCTCACAATCACCAAGCTTCCCTGACACCTGTCACATCCCTTGTAAGTTCATCAAGTGCCACATTCCTAAGCTCTGTGGTCACAAAGTCCTGTAAGGGAAAGAGGTGGGGTCCGAAGGACAAGGACTTAATACCCAAGACTATTGTGCCCAGATTTTCCAAACAGTAGCTAGTGTGAGCCTAAGGAGAAACAGAACTATTGCCACAGGGAAATCTGAGAGGCTTAGCAATGTCAGGTAGATCTCCTAATTTCAGGGGAGCTAAAAGCTTTTAAACTACCATCATGTCCTTAATCCTAAAATGCCATTAATCCCCTGTAACACTTCTGCATTCTTATGAGTATGTGGGTGGCAACAGCTATTATCTTCATTAAACTGGGAAGTAGAGGTCAAGGAAGAATCATTCATGATGTCTAACACAACAAGAAATGTGAGATGGGGACTTGAAATCTGAGGAGACATTCAGTAAAGAAAGGAGTGGAAGGAACACAAGGACAAAGGACTGGAAATGAAGAAAAGACAAACTCCAACTGAGGTTTCCATCTCAGCTGGGAAGCCTTCCCTAATCCCCCTCTGAGAGAACAGTGCCTTGCTCTGAGCTGGAAATGTCCTCTTGCAGCATGCCTCACACTGTTGGGTAACCATTTACCTATTTCCTTTTTTGGACTGAAAGGTCCACAAAGTCATAGAGCCTGTTTGTCTTGTTCATGGTGTGTCCCCAGCACCTAATGTTTACTGGGTAGAGGAAACTAGAGAGCCTGGGACAGGGAAGGGAATGAGACTCAGAAGCACATGGTTAAATATAAATAAACTGACTGCCAAGGAGGCCTCTGGTTGAGGCTAGAGAGAAAACTTCACCTCCTTCAGGCCATTATCAAGTGTCACCTTCTCAGAGGGGCCTTCCCCAGTCACCTGTCCAGTTACGAGTCACAACCTGTCCCTGCCCCCATTCCACCCACCATCCCTGCCCTTCCTGTCCCCTCCCCTGTTTGTTTCTCACCATGGCACTTGGCACTGACATACACACTTGTCACTTCTTTGCTTATTGTATGTCTCCCCAGCCTAGAATGTAAAAGCTATATGAGGGCAGGATGTCACTGCTGCAACCTTCATCTCTAGAAGAGCGTCTGATACATAGCAGGTTATCAATAAACATTTGTTAAATGAACAAACTGTAGAATGGATGACGCTTTCTAACCCAAGGTCTATGGTAGTCCTCCAAACTTTTGCAATGTAAACACTTCCTCCAGGATTTCTTTCCTGTGTCCCCCACTCCTGAAGACCCAGGGGAAATACCAAACCCTTCTCTGCTTCGTCTCTTTCCAACCCTCCATTCCTCCTCTTTGCTCTCAACAACCTCCATTCTTTGCCCTCTCACTTCTCTCTCTCATTATATTGGTTCATAGAAATGTCCAAAATGGCCAATATGACACCAGCCTATGTGTATTCATACAAGAGCCTGCCTTTAACTGAGGCCCCAGGAACACAATGCAAGAAGGCGAAGGAAACCCCCAGTGCTAAATGGCTAGAGAGGAACCCAGACCTTCCAGAAATCTATGAACAAATTCTTGTTTTCTGCAAGGCACCACTTATTGGATCAAGGAATTCCCCTAAATTATGCCTTGTTGTGTAAAACAAAACTTCCTCTTTTTTTGTCTTAATCTTACCTATCTCAAACCTTAAAAAAATGGGGTCTTCCTTAATCTAGTATTTTAGGTAATTGTGAGTATAACTACATTCATATAATACAGGCCTTTCTTGACCTTATATTCTTCCAGTTAACTCTTCTCTGCTGTCATTCTCTCTAAAAGAAGAGACTTACTTTTACCACTCAATCCTATCAACAAGCATTTACCCAACATGCCAGAGCACCTACCATGCCAGGCACTGTCCTAGGCACTGAGGCTACAGTGTGCTTACTTTCTAGTGAGGGAAAAACATAATAAATGAACAAATATGTACTAATTCAGGTGACAGAAATAAGTGCCAAGGAGAAAAATAAAGCAGAGTAATAGAATGGAGAATTAGAAAATGATGACGGGTGGGAAAAGTTTGCTATTTACAGGATGACCAGGAATTTTTCTGATGAGGTGACATTTGAGTATATTCTTGAATTAAATGAAGAATTCAACCATGTGACTGAGGGAACAGTATTTCTGAAGGTGTAAACAGCAAGTACAGAGGCCTTGAAGCAAGAGATTCTTTGTCATCACCTTCTAGTCACCTTTTTCTAACGTTTCAAAATTACTTCGTACTTAAGGATTTTGGAAGCCAAAACTGTGTCCAGTATTTTAGAAACAAGTCCACTAAAGACTTTTTATAATGATGATAATAAAAAATAATCATAGTTTACATTCACTGAGGGCTTACTATGTGCCCATCACTCTATAGGCTCATCCAGCTCATGCGCACCAGAGCCAACATTCAAACCCAGGCAGTCTGGCTCTAGAGCCAGGGTAGCTAAGAGCGTTTTTGCTTCATTTGCAGTACACATTTCAGTGGCATCCATCATTTGGTTCTCCTTTTTAAGTTATTCACCCCAAGGCATCTCCCAGGGCATGCTGTACGTTAAGAGCTGAGCTGTGAGCTAGAAAAACAAAGATGAATAAACCACCAATGGAGCACTTAGGAAGGTCACAGTTCTGCGTGGAGGCAAGGCAAGCCAGGAGAGCAGCACAGAGGATGAGTGCCGCACAGGGGGTGGCAACACAGTGCAGGCAGCACAGCCAAGAGGCTGGCAGACAGGTGTACACACTAGGGCACATGCTCAACGGGCAGCACAGTAATTCCTGGGCCCCCCCCCCTTTCCTGAGTCAGAGCCCATTGTTCCATTGGATAATTTGGGTGGGTTTCAGTAGTAATAATAATTATTATTACTATTATAAATGCTACTACGTATTAAGTAACCACATGGGAAGCATCATGCTAAGACATCTACATACAGAAAAATAATATTGAAGGCAGCTAACCTGTCTTGAGTGCCTACTATGTGCCAGCAGAGTTCTCAGCTCTTTGTTGTCATGAAAACTCCATGCCGTGACAGACATAAGAGGTCCTGTAAAGGCTAGTATCTTGTATGTTCACAATCTAAAGATGGGCATTTACTGAATAATAGAAAGAAAAAAGGTGGATATCAGTTTTATTGAAATAGGTCTACAACAAAAATATTGGCCTGATATTATGGACAAGAATTCCTGCATCCTGGAAAGACTGAGGTAGAGAGACACCAACATGATGAAGATCCTATAACAAAATCAAGCAAAAGCTGGTTTTTCAAAGGAAGGACTCTGGATGAAGCTGAAGCTGCTGATCTGGTATTAGAGATGGGCCCACCCATACCAGGAGGCACAGGACTAGTTATTGCTGAAAATGTAAGAGTTAACAAGTGAGTGACTGAATTACAGATGACTCAGCATATACAGATTGCAGAGCAGGTTAGCATCGACTTGAGTACAGTGTTTAGTATACAGGCATTGCCCTGTCTGTCAGTCTCCCTTCCCACTTTTTCTCCCCTGTCCTCCCTTCCCTCTTCTCCTGGGACAGGAAGGGTCTTGGCCTCCAAAACCTTTAAGTAAGAAGTAATTTTGAAACGTTAGAAAAAGGTAGCTAGAAGGTGATGACAAAGAATCTCTTACTTCAAGCCCTCTGTACTTTTCAAAGGCAGGTGAAGCTGCTGATTCTGATGCTTCACGAAGCTAATGATTTATTCATTTTCTGCCTCAGAATGAGTCCTTCAAGTTTGATGACAGTTTGCAAAACCAGGAATAGAAACCAGTTCTTCTGACCCCAGATTCAACTTCTCTTCCTGACAGTGCAGTTTCATGTGCTTCACAGTATATTTCTTGCTAAATATATTATTTTGCATTTGCCCACATTTGAAATTCATATCACTTCTCTGCCCATTATGGCCTAAAGAGAGATGTTCACCTAAAATCACCACTGAACAAATAATGGAAATGATCTTCCCCTGCTTCCCTGTCTTTTTCCTACCCTATTCATAGTCCTCCCATTGTGGAAATTGCCCACCTCTTCTGCAAGGTGCCTTGCTCTCCAAGAAGCATTTGACGAGAGCCTTACCCATGATGCTAGGTGGCCATGGGAATGTATTCTGAAAGGCCAGGTTACAGCAAAGGTGAGAGTGTAGGTTTAAACAAATTCTATAAAATGTTAAACTCTCTGTAGTCCACATCCTCAAGGCTTAAATTAACAGCACAAATCTTATTAGCCTCACAAAGTTCCTTCACTGTTTCTCAAATAGGGAAGTTCTGGGAGCATCTCCCCACTGTGGGTGGCTAACGTATTAAATCATAAGAGCAATTAATCTCTGTGTTCATAAAGTACTTAAGCTCCTGACACATCCTATAAATGGAGGCCTAAATAACCTCAGGAATGTGCCCAAGGAGGTCAGGACCGCTGACGCTCAGTGAGTTTCCAGAAAGGAGGTAACAGCCAGGCCACCTTGGAAGGGAAGGGAAGCAGCATACTGCCGGCATCACCCCTGTGCCAGGTACCAGCCTAGGTACTCACATACTCGAGCTCATTGATTTCTACAACAATCTGAGCAGAACTGGGATTCCCACGCAGATCAGTCTGACCTCATACTCATCCTCTCTCTGCCTTGGACTGGATCCGTAAATGTGACAAGAGGAAAATGTAGAACACAGAGTCTTGGGACAAGAACACCTGTCATGTGCTTGTATTAGGACACTTGAATTCTGACTATAGTTTTGCTATTAACTTCTTGTGTGACCCTGTATAACCTTGCAAAAATCACACTCTCTCTCCTGAGATAATTTTTCCCTTTTCAAAGGCAGGAAAGCTCTGGGTACTTGAAACAGTACAATGGAGCCTGAGAGGTTTGAGATGACAAGGAACCTGCTTGCACTCGCCTTCAACAGCCCATCTCCTCATGGCACAGAAATGGGCTCCAGAACACCCTTCAGAGGGGACTCCCAGCCTCTTCTCTTGCATACAGCAGGAGCAGCCCAGGTAACATGTCACAACAAAATCCTGCCTGGGCTTCTCCCTTTGCTGCCACTTTTTCTCCCCTATCGTCCCCTAAGCCCTGAACTGTGCCATCCTCCCTTCCTTTCTTCTCCTGGGACAGGAAGGTGCTGCTAATTCTGCTGCTGCACAGAGCTAATGATTTCTTTCCTGCAGGGTGACTGGGCCATGTGGAGCATCTGTGACCACAATAAAGAGATTGAAGATTAAAGGAGGATGATTAGGCAGAATTCCCATGGCAAAGTGGTGTGGTAATTGAGCCAAGTCATGACTCAGGCATGTAGAAGGGTGTGAAGCTGCTGTGGTATAAGCATTAGGGGCAAGAGCAGAAGAGAGAGCGCTTGTCTGGGCTAGTCCTACTGTGCAAGAAGAATTGATCATGATGAAGTTTTGCTCTTATTCTAGCCTGGCCACAGCTTTGCCATAATCTCTTCCCAGAATCCTTTTGACTGTTAACAGTTCTGTCTTCCTCACTAAGCATTTGTCAAGAAGATAAATGAATAAGTGAATGAAGTTACGAGGTAACCAGTGAAGAAAGCTCTTACGTGACTTCCAACCCTTCAATCTTTTCTTCTTGTTTCTTGACTATGCTGAGAGTTTGCTAGGTGGATAAGACAAGTAGATGTATTATACAAGCATCGACTGCCCCTACTTATGGGACTAGGCAATATATCACGGAGGACTGGGGGCACCACCCTTCCCCAGTCCCAGGCAATCTTCACCAAAGCCCCTACGCCAGCCCCTAGTAGCCCCTAGTACTCTTGCTGTGTTTTGCTGACAAAGACCTCAGAAGGATTACTTTCTTGACTCAATCTTTCATGAAAGCTCTGTGTCATTACCTGATTTTCTCTCCCTGCTCTCCCAGGACCTGGATCTGACATCCTACTATGCCTGACAGCTAAGGGAATAAGACACAGGCATGAGCTTCTTGGGGACAGTTGGCCGTCTGCTCCTCTGGGGAGCCTTTGAATTGACACCCACAAAGAACGGACTGGGCACTGACCTACCTGGGTCAGAAGCAGGAAAAGATGACCTCCAGAAGCCCTGACAAATCTGCTTCTGAACAATCACTGCTTTCAACTTTCCTGCTGCTCCCTGTACACATAACCAGTATCACACATGCATTCAGATTCCCTGCTGAGTGAGAGCTGGGGCTCCTAGGCTGTGCCTCAGGTCCCACCTCTCAGTTTGGCCTGGAAATCTTAGCATCCAGATATTTTTGAAGAAACTAAAGCATGTTTCTCTGTTATTTCTGCATGTAAACTCTTCAAGGCATCAGCAGCCATCTCCCAAACTTCCTGAAACGATCACAGCCCACTACTGGCTCATCTACCAACACCATCTTCCTGCCCAATACTCTGTAGGCCCTAGAATTTTCACACTTTATTCTTTTTATTTCCAAGAGCCAACAAATGGCAAATAAGTTCTAAATCCCAAATGAATATTGCTCAGGGGGTACAGGCTTGCAGAGGTGAAATGTCATCCAGTTCAGCCACCCACTGGAGTTCCAGCACTATGGCAGGGCTCATGGGAGAATCAGGAGGAGAAATCAAGGCCTCTTCCCTCAGAGAATTCGTCATCTAATTCAGAGGCAAGAATTACAAATAGGTAACAACAGAAAGTGCTAAAGAGCCACATGAAATAAGAGCCTAGTTGTATGCTTTAGAATCTCAGTCTACCACAGGCATCAGAGCTAGAGAGAGCTAGTCAATCTCACATTTAAAGAACACCTATCTTGATAACAACAAAGAGAGCTTATAGGAGACAGAGAGAGGAAGGAGGAGAAATCTGTCTTTCATAGTAAAGCAGAAAAATATGGTCTGGAGGCAGGGAACATAAGGCCGATTGACACTTCAGCAATGAGAGGAAATATCCTCTCCACAGGGCGTACATCAAGCAAATGACTTTGTAACTTTACTTCATCCTCTTCGTTTACATAGAGCATGTCCCAATAGAGGGTATTGAACTCCCAAAAATTCTGTAACGGGAGCTTTGAGCCCCTATGCTAAGGCCTGCTCCCACACTGTGAAGTGTACTTTCATTTCAATAAACCCCTTCTTTCCTTCCTTGCTTTGTTTATGCATTTTGTCCAGTTCTTCATTCAAGATACTAAGAACCTAGACACCCTCCACCGTTGACAATAGAGCTCAAGTCCAGTGAGATAGGAAGGCAGAGACCCAGCCATTTATAAGAATACAAAATAGAACATTATAAACACCATGAGAGGACTGCAGAGGATCGGGGAAGAGAGAGAGTCTGACTAGGAAGACTCAGAAATGTTTTCATAGGAAAGGTAAATGTTTAAATGTCTTTACATGGTTAGAATTTTGATAGAAGACAGGGAGAACGGGATCCAGGAAGAAGAAGTCAAGTGAATAAAACAGAAACAAGAGAAAATGGAGGATTGACTTAGAGAACATCAAGAAATCCAGTGTGGCTGGAAAGAAGTAAGAATACATCACCAAAAAAATCTGCTTGCCATGGAAAGCCTTGAATAACATGATAAAGTTTTGGGACTTGATTCTTATGTAAGATTATAACCCTTTATTCTTAAAGGACATGATAATCCTTCTTGAGAAGAGATAATTCCTCTGAGAATAGTGTGGAAAATAAATTAGAAAGGAAGACTGGAGGCAGGAATCTTGATAGTTGATAGTTACACAAAAGTCCAAGCAAATAGTAACCAAGACCTCTCCTGAGAGATAGCAGGAATAAAGATTAGGCGAGGAGAGAGACACGAAACAAATTTGTACAGTCTCAGAGCACAAGAGACCTCTGGAGGCACAGACTTGCAGAGGCGGAAGTCATCCAGTTCATCCAGCTGCCACTTCAGACTCCTTCCTCATTTTACAGATAAAGGGGGAAATAAAGTCACAAAATGGAAGTGTCTTTCCCAAGTTCACAATGAAAGTACATTCAGGGTCCTGAAGAGAAGCCAGGGCTTCCAAGTCTCAATTCAAGGGCTCTCTGGAGCACCAGGGAGAGGAAAGGCCAGGAAGGGCTGAAAGGAAAATCAGGAGGAGACCTGACTGTTCTTGAAAGGGGGACAGGCAAATGCCTGAACTTTGGCTTCCACATACCATCTTCCCTAAATTCACCTCTTCCCATCCTGATAGAATTGGCCCGGGAGGGGAGCAGTGAGAGAACTGAAAACCCTGATGGTACCCCAAAGGAACTGTAAGAATGCCTAAAATACAATGGGAACATCACAGATTATAAAGCTATTTACCTATCTTCCCTACCCCACTTCCTCCACTCCCACTTTAACTCGGGACATATGCATTCCTTTAGTCAACAGACCTTCATCAGGTGCCAGCTATTGTGGGTTTTCTGGGTCCTAAGGTTGCGCAAGACCCCTGGGAGGCCCAGAGCCACAGTTCAACTCCACAACCCTTGCCTTTGCCCAGCTGTGTCTTGGCCGGGCAGGTTTAGCCTGTTGGCATCCTCGTGTCAAGCCTTTTAAACCAACCACCCTGCTCCAGAAATTTTCTCAAAAGCAACTCAAAATGGTTTGATAGTTCCTCAAAAAATTGAACATAGAGTTACCATGTGACCCAGCAACTCCATTCCCAGTTGCAGAGGACTGAAACTAGTTGCAGAGGACTGAAAACACATCCACACAAAAATTTGTTCATGAATGTTCACAGCAGCATGATTCAAAGAGTCAAAAGAAGGAAACAGCCCCAATGGCCACCAATGGATGAATGCATAAGCAAAACATGGTACACTGTCTATCCATATAATGGACCGTTATTCAGACTTCAAGGGAAAGAAGTGCTAAAAACCTGCCTCAACATACGTGAACCTTAAAAACATTGTGTTATGTGAAATAAGCTAGTCCAAAAAAAGAGGCCACATATTGTATGATTCCACTTGCATTAAATATCTAGAATAGGCAAATCCATAGAGACAGAAAGCATATTAGTGGCTGCCAGGGACTGGAAGAGGGCAGAATGGCAGATGACTGCTAATGGACACAGAATTTCTTTCAGAACGATCTTGGCAATAGGTGAGCAATACTAGATAACATTGAATCGTACACTTTAAATGAGTGACTTTTATGGTATGTGAATTATATCTCATTAAAGCTCTTCACCTAAAAGAAAAAGAAGAAACTCAGAAACCTGACCTGAATGATCCAAATTCTGCCATGGTCAGCCACTTTGAAGACATCGGTTTTGACTTATTAACCATGTGCTAGGAATTACCTAAAATTCCATGGGCTGTGTTAACAGTAATTTCTGACACTTGCTAGCTCGTTTCATTGTGGAGAAGATATGGTATGTGATGTTGGGGAAGGGGGTGATGGCGGCTTTTGCATCAAAAAACAAAAGCCCACAGTAGAAGAAAGGGCTGGCTGCAAGCTGGGAAGGAGGAGCACAGCTCCAGGCTGAAACCTGCACACTCAATGCCCAGGAAACCTAAGCTTCTTTCCTTTGGCTCAGAACACATTTTCTGACAAAGTGAAAATATCGCTGATATCAGAGTTACCTTCAGAAACCACTGACTCCCACAGACGTTATTAAAAAGGAAAGGGCCTATAATTAACAGGACAGTAATTCACCTGCAAAAAAAATTTCAAATAGAAACTTCTTTTTGCATATGATAATAAATGACCTTTCAATATCAAGAGATCTCAAAGGGTTTTATGTCTATTAATTAGTCGTGCTCCTCTCCAGGGGAAGGTGTTCCTTTACCCTACCTGCAGTTTATCCACCTGCTTAATGCCAAAGGGCTAAGCAGGAAAAAGTGCCTGCCCCAGCGTTACACAGAGATCTTCCTTTGTAATACAACAGCCATCCTCTGGATCCTGTAGGATTCATCTCAATAGACACCCAACATCTCAAAAGAAGGAAAAAGGAAGTCCATGATAATTATCCTTAATGATTTGGCCAAAATATGATGAGGAGACTCCCTGAAAACTCCATTAGGGCAAAATAGTACCTGTCACACCCACTAGGCACAACTGCATCCCAAGGGAAATGGACAGCAAAGGCTTACAATAGGATCAAGAACTGCAGGGAAGAGGCAGCAACTGGAACTTCTTCAGGCTCACGCCAAACCAGTGCCTGAGCTGTCAACTGTAAAAAGAAAAGGGGAATTTTTTTTCTCTGTAGGTTTTGTTTCTGTAAATAGAAGCGTCTGTCTTATCTCCCCAAATAGATGACAAGATCCATTAGTATTGGGGCCATCTAAGTTCTGGAGAAGCATAGGAAAATAATATATGTTTGATTGGTTAAGGGTCAGGAGATTCTCATTTTAAGGTCAGACTCCTTCATAGAGTGTCATAAGGAAGTTACTTTGGTCTTACTCACTTCGGTCTATGTGGAAAGTTATTTCTCTCATTGGTGAGGGAGTAATCACCAGTCCTGTTCTAGAAGAGGCAACATAACATAGGGGTTGCAAACAAGGGCTTTGGAATCAGGAAGACATGGGTTCAAACCTCAGCTCAACCAGATGCAGGCTGTGTGTCCTTGAGCGAGTTACTTATTCTTCTCTGAGCCCCAGTGTCCTTGTTTGAAAAATGAAAACAATATTCTCTGTCTCATGGAGTTGTTGTGGGAATTAAACAAGATAATAAGTTCCTTATAGATTTGGAATATTAGACTTTGTCAGGTGCACAGGATGCAGTTGGAGGCCATTATCCTAAGCAAATTAACACAGGAGCAGAAAACCAAACACCACATATTCTCACTTATAAGTGGAAGCTAAACTTTGGGTACTCAGGGACCTAATGATGACAACAATAGACACTGGGGACTACTAGAAGGGGGAAGAAGGGGAGAAAAGGCTGAAAAACCATTGGGTACTATTCTCACTATCTGGGCAGTGGGATCATTCATATCCCAAAGCTCAACACCAAGCAGTATGCCCATGTAATAAACCTTCACATATACCCATGGAATATGCAATAAAAATTGAAATTATTTTAAGGAGATAATATATATAAAATGCTTAATGCAGAGCATAGCACACAATAAGACTTCAATAAATTGTAGCTTAAAAGCATCTTACCTTTGAGACCAAAGGTCACACTACAACATGACTGCTTTTAAAGCAGCAAAACACATTGAAAAATAATTTTTAAAAATAGGGTACATCCTCATGCAATTTATAAATGTTAATGAGAAACAGAACACCCATAATTGCCTCCTCCATTTTCCACAGAGAAAGACTGAGAAGCACGAAGTTCTGAGGCCTTTATTGAATTTCTGAAGAGAGCCATGCTTAAATATTACCCCTAAAGCCACTGTCAACCTTAAGACTGGCATCACAGAATCTCAGAATGCCAATGCCAAAAGAAAGCTCCAACCCTCTCCTTCTACAGACGAAGAAACAAAGGTCACATTTGGTGCTTCCTTCAAATGTGTTTTATTTCTAGCCCCTGTGGCTTCCCCATTCTTCCCTCTAGTCAACCCCTTTCTACCCTATCGATGATAGTGATACCTGTGAAGCAATTTGAACCACAGAGAAGGATCTTGTGTACCTCAGGGAGACTGAACTTTCAATCTCAGTGACACAAAGTTTTTAAGGACTAAGACTACATTTTATCTCAGTGCCCACAAAAGGTGCCCTCTGTATGCTCACAAATTGATTAGCTGACTGGCTGATCAATAAAGTTCTCTGCCCATTCTGTCAGAGTGTATTAAGTGTTAAATGAATGCACACACGGCAGATCCTACACTTAAGAACATAATCTTTCTCTCACTGCAGCATCAAACAAAGAGAATTGCCCATCTAACCAAAAGAAACAGTTGCTAGGGAACCGTGGAACATGCCAGGAGAAAAGGGGACACAGCATTGTTGTTCTGTGTCATGATGGCTATTGTCTTCACCCCGGCCCATCCCACCCCCACTCCTCTTATCTGCCTCTGGGACAACCAAATCTTCTCTAGGTCTTTTATTCTAACAGGTGAGAAGAGACATAACTGAAGAGAACTAAGTAGAGATGCAAAAGTAGGAAGAGAACCTTAATGTGACCCAGCTCTCAGAATTTACGAACAGACTTAAGAAAGTCCTGACCCGTGCTGGGAGACCCCAGACAGCCAAGGATGCTAGCTGGAGGGAGGATAACAAGACTACAAAAGGCAGAGGGCCTGGGAAATGCCAATAGAAGCACTGGATCTTAGGCCCATGAGTCACCCTTTAGAAGTTACATTTCTTCAGTGTACCACAGTTCTTCTCGTTATCTAGACTTAAAGACTTTGAATCTCACCTAATGTTCCCATCTTCCCTGTCCCTCATCTAATCTGTCCCCAAACCCCATCCCTTTACTTCTGCTATTATCCATCTGCCTTCCTATAGTTTTGAACTACTGTATCCAGGTCAAAGCCCTTGTCACTTCTCACCCGGGCCATATAGTAAACTCCTAACTGATCTCTCTGCTTAGTATTCCTCTTTCGAATTCCTCTTGTACACCACAGTTCAGGGGGACCAGCTCAGTCTAGATTGCCCAGAACTATCCCACTGAAAATCTCATATCCTGGGAAACTCCTTAGTCCAAGACAAACTGAGACATCTGACCACCCACAACAGAGCCATTAGATTCTTTTCTGAACGATGCTTTGATTATGTCATTTTTCCTGACCAAAACCCTGCTTCTCCTTTCTCATTAAAATAAACCCTAAAGTAGGCCCCACATCTGCCTCAGAGAATATCTCAGAAAGCATATTGTGCTAGAGTGAGGAAACAAATATACCAGGCGTGGCTTCAGTCACAGTGGTGAAACCCTTGGCAAATACACTCAATCTAGATGAATTGCAGTTTCCTCGTCTATAAAATTAAGAGGCTAAGACCTGATTTCCCTTTCAGTTCCAAAATTTTCTCAGTCTACTCTTCTAAATCCCTTTGCTCAAGCCAGACTTACCAGCTCACTTGAATCCAAACACAAAATATAAACTCTCACCTTAGTACCTTTGATTTTTCCCTTCTCCCCCCTCAGAAGTTCTTTGCTTTCTTCTTTGCCCACCTGAATCCTTTCAGGAATAACATGAAACTCATCTCCTAAGGGATATCCAGGCCCAGCCATGAGGACACCACAGGCACCTAGGTTTCTAATACTCAGCACTTAGCATGTACTATCCCTGGAGTTCAAAATATTTTTCTATGTGAAGCTTCTTTATTCCAACGGAAGTAAAATCTTTCTACACTGTTGTGATTCCCTTGCAGAATCCTGAACACATACTAAGTAATAGCAAGTGCTATTACCAATAACCTATTGGTTGGTGGATACATAGGAAAAGGTCCAAACAGGGATCTAGATGTGAGACAAACGTAGAAATACAGGTGAGTATACAATTTTTTGCACCTTACATAAGATTCTCCAGTGCTTCCATAATCCAATAATTCATTTACCCCAAAAATATTTACTAAGAATCTCCCATGCTTAAGACACTATTCTGGAATCCAAAGGCATGGAGATGGGAAATGAAGAGGTCCGGGTCTCTAGCAACATTTCTGTCTCACAGATATGATAAACTTCCACGTTGTCCCTCAACTCAAACTTCTTAGTAGTAAGTCTTAGAAGCCTTAAGTGGTAGAAGTTCCACCATCAGCACCCCTCATTCCCAAAACTGACCATGTATCGACTTCTCCCAAATAGCCCGTGGAGCTATTAAATTAAAAATAATAGTAATTCAAAATAGGTTAACAGATTAGTATCCAAATATCTACTGGCACAAGAAAAAGACTCTCTAGTTCCAACTTTGACATATGTTTGTAAATGACCATATAGATATCCTTCTTCAGTACAAGTTGACTGTTGCCCTCTATTAGCATTGGCAAGTGACATATTAAGGATGAACTCAGCCAACCCCTCTGTCTTTTGGGACCCTCACAGCACAAATACACACACACACACACACACACACACATTCTTCTAATTAAATGGGGCTGGAACTTAAATCATATCACCTACTCTAGTGACAAACAGGTTCATGAGCAAGTGGGGGAAGTAAATAAACCAAACGGTTTGCAGAGGGAGAGGTCAAGTTGGGCTGAACTGGGCTGGGACCAGAGTGATTCAGGCTTTGCCACAGAATGGGTGTCTCCTAGGATGGCCTGGTAGGATAATTAAAACCCCTATAAATAGGATGAGTTTTCAGGTCTCCAGTATCCTCTCTGACTCCTGAATCTTCTGCTCCTTCCTCCGCAAGCAGGTAAGACATGCACAGGGGAGCAATGGTAGTATCTACAGCACTCTCAAGAGTCAGATAATACACTAGGCTGGGGAGGTCTGAGGCTAATTCCTGTGGGTAATAGACTTGGATCCCTTCTGCTTCCTTTTTCTGGCTCTATCTGAGAATACAATGACAGCTGGGGTTGACTACTTCTTCGCCTGTGAAATGCAAGTGCCTTCGCTTCAATGCGTCTCAGGTATCTCAAAACTGAGGGCTAGAACGATTGATGAATAGCTTCGTTTCCCATAGTGGAGCATTTACTTTTTGTGCAAGTTAGGAAAGACCGAATAGTTTAGGGCCAAGGCCCTGGACCATGGGCCCAGGATTGCTCAAGTCTCATTGCGATGAATTGCAGCAACAAACTCAGCTTGTCCCAAGTGATCTATTATTCATCTCTTATTCTTACAGACATCACTGTATGCTTTTGGCAGTTCAGTGTGCTCTGCAGATAGGGCTTCAGTTTGGAGGCCTATATACCCACTAACTGGATTTTTTGTGCCGCAGGAAAAAAACATAATTAAGATCCAGATCCCAAAAGACCCACCTCTCTCAGCATGGCCAATGTGGACCTAACTGATTATATATACCTCCTATAATCTGTCCCCTTAATTTGACTATGTATCCACTTGTTATTTTTATCTGTGACAGCTTTTATAGTCATTATTTTCATTGTATAAGCATGTCCCAAAATCATCCAGGCCAGAGGTATTTGCTGGCATTTAGCCTACCAGAAAGCTTTCTTAGACCGTGGAGAGAGGCTTTCATCCTTCTTCCTTGCTTGAGGAAGGCTTGTTACAAGGCTGAAACTGTTCAGTGGGATCTATTTAGTGCCCACTTCAGTTTGCTAGTTGTTTTTCAAAAATTATGGCCTACTATGCTGGCTTCCAGCCCTGCCTCTATTGAGCTTCCCGTCCTCCCTTCCTTTTGTTCTGAGAGTTTCAATCAAGCAAGTCCTAACCGGAGTAGAGGATGGGATAAGTAAAATACCTACCATGCATTTTTTGATTTTTAAGAAATTGCCTCCTTATATTTATAGAAGAGGAACTAAGTTTGCACCATCTCCCACCATAGCAATGATATTTGGTCCCTGACTGTGAGTCAGGGCAAGGAAAGGTTCTCTCACTTCTTAAACTTTTTTCCAGATTCAGAGGGGTCACTTTCCCTCTGGTAATGCTGTCTCTTGGTCATTATCCAAGGGCAGGAGAAATCTTGTTTCTTCTTTTAGGTTCACCTGTATTTGTCAAAATGGCTCAACTCCTGAATAGCATACTCAATGTGGTAGAGGTGTTCCACAAATACGCCAAAGAGAATGGGGACCGTGCCTTATTATGCAAGGAGGAGTTGAAGCAACTGCTCTTCGCTGAGTTTGGAGACATCCTTCGGGTAAGATACACAGACACATAGCCCCATGGAATCATGTGTGAATGACTCTGACCCCTGACCCAGGATTGGATGCTTTGCTTTATTTGGTCATGCTTTACCCTGCAACAAAAAAAGTTTTCAGGCAGCTTCTTAGTAATTCTCTCCCAGTGTACACACACGCACACACACGTGCACACACACACACACACACACGCACACACACACACACGCACGCACACACACACACGCACACACACACGCACGCACGCACACACACACACACACGCGCACACACACACACACCTTGTATCTGAGTTTGAACAGGAGGGAGTACAAACTTCAAGGTAACAGGGAATCATTTCTCAGAAGAAAACCTGAGATTCATACCTTGAGTTCTACATTTTAGTGCTACCCACACATCTTCTCATGTATTCATTCATTCAAATCAATAAAGAGTCACTGAGCACCTGCTCTATGCCCCT
The DNA here is from genome assembly GCF_001604975.1 of Cebus imitator. Lineage (NCBI taxonomy): Eukaryota > Metazoa > Chordata > Mammalia > Primates > Cebidae > Cebus > Cebus imitator. Next base: position 160,909 of record NW_016108116.1, on the reverse strand, counting down.
AGGCACAAGGGATAAAAACATGAATAAAGTCAGCTTCCTCTCCTTTTAGGATCTCACAGGCAGTGAGAAAAAAAAAGGAGGTAAACAACTAGAATATAGCCTGGGATGGAATGGGATAACTTTGAAATGAATCAAATTAATTACTAATGGAGCTGATTTTAAATAAGTGTATCTACTCCCTATGGTCATGCTCCCATTGATCCAGCAGGGTTCTGAGAGCCAGCTGATTAAAGACTAGCGCCAAGTCCACACCACTTCAGATTAATGGTTTCTCAACCTAGGGAGGTACATGCAGCATCGAATGGATTGGGTCATGAACACTGATACACATCTTAGTATACACAGGACAGCATCTGATTTTGCTCTTTGTTTTGTCTTCTCACAGAGGCCAAATGACCCAGAGACTGTGGAAACCATCTTGGACCTCTTAGATCGAGACCGGGATGGACATGTTGATTTTCATGAGTACCTCTTGTTGGTGTTCCAGTTAGTCCAAGCCTGCCATCGTAAGCTAGACAATAAGTCACATGGAGGTAGGACCTCCCAGCAAGAAAGGGGGCAGGAGGGAGCACGAGACCATAAGTTCCCAGGTAACACAGGTAGACAACACAGACAGAGGCACGAGGAAGAAAGGCAGAACTCCCACCACAGTCAGTCTGAGAGACAAGATAGGGACTCTCACTATGGTCAGCCTGAGAGACAAGACAGAGAATCACACCATGGTCAGCCTGAGAGACACGACAAGGATTGCAGCCTTGATCACTCAGAAAGACAAAGTCAAGATTCCAGCTCCGGTGAAAGCGTGAGTCACAAATCTAGCAGTGGCCAGGCTAAATGGCAGGGGCATATCTTTGCCTTAAATCAGTGTGAAAAACCAGTTCAGGATTCTCATTATGGTCAATATGAAAGGCTTGCACAACAATCTGAAACACTTGGACAAGACTCTCGCTTTAACCAGACAAATCCACAGAAATCAAGCTCTTATTATAGACAGTCTGGGAGGCTGGATCAGGAATCAGGCTGTAGTCAGACAGACAGGCAAGGCCAGAGTTCCCACTATGGTCAGACAGACAGACAAGGCCAGAGTTCCCACTATGGGCAGACAGACAGACAAGGCCAGATTTATCATTATGATCAGGCAGACAGACAGGACCAGAATTCCCACTATGGTTATTCAGACATACAAGGCCAGAGTTCCCATTCTGGTCAGATGGACAGACAAGGCCAGAGTTCCCACTACAGTCAGATGGGCAGACAAGGCCAGAGTTCCAACGGTGGTCAGACAGATAGACAAGACCAGAGTTATC
>NW_016108116.1:120205-159033 GCF_001604975.1 Cebus imitator | reverse complement strand
GGCCAGGCACACAGACAAGGCCAGAGTTCCCAGTATGGTCAGTCACAGACTGGGGAAATACAAGAGCAAAATAAGTACTTCCAAGGGACTGATGGAACAAGACAAACCTCTTATGATGAGCAATCAGGAAGATCAGGGAGGCTAAGTCAACAGACTCTAGGACAGGAAGTGTACCAAAAGCAGGTACAAGGATTCCAGTCTAGGGACCCACAGCAGATTGGCCACCAGGTATGGGAGCCTGAAGAGGGCAGTCCATACCACCAATACAAACTCTTAGCACACATCCAACAAGAAAGACCACTTTGTCACAGAGGGAGAGACCGGCAATCGTGCAGTAGTGAGCAGGGCCACAGACAGGCCCAGACCAGGCAGAGTCATGGTGAGGGGCAGAGCCACTGGGCAGAGAAAGAGCAGGTTCCTCAAAACTGGGATATACACAACCATGAGGGTCAGGAAGGTCCGTGTAGAACACAGGACAGGCGAACCCATGAAGAGCAGAACCGTCAGAGACAAGACAGGCAAACCCACGAAGATGAGCAGCACCATCAGAGACGAGACAGGCAAACCCACGAAGATGAGAAGAACCATCAGAGACGAGACAGGCAAACCAAGGAAGATGAGCAGAACCATCAGAGACGAGACAGGCAAACCCACGAAGATGAGCAGCACCATCAGAGACGAGACAGGCAAACCCACGAAGATGAGCAGAACCATCAGAGACGAGACAGGCAAACCCACGAAGATGAACAGAACCATCAGAAACGAGACAGGCAAACCAAGGAAGAGGATCAAAACCATCAGCAACAACAGAATAGACAAAACTATGAGAAGAAAGAGAGCTATCAAGGATCTCAGAATCGAAAATCTCAAGTGACCCAGAGAAGCTGTCCTAACAGAGAAAAATTCTACATGAATGAAGATGACCAGAGCCAGGGCTTACAGGGAAGACACTCTGAGCCGTCCTTCTATCCAACCCAGAGCAGTGGGAAGCCCCAAAGCAGAGAACACTGTGGTCACCCTTCCAAGGCAGCTACTGCTCCCAACCCTCTCTATGACTATGTGCAAGAGCAGAAATCCTATCGGTACTAGTCTATGTGAGCACCAGACATAAAGCAACACAAGCCAAAGAAGAAACCTATATGTTGAGTTCATCTTTAATTCTATTTAAGAGGTTGAGAATGTATTTCTTCCCTCTCTTCTCTCCTGTATCTACCTGCAAGGATGTTTTTGAGGACTAGTACTCACTTGAGGGCTTTTCAGTTATTTGGGAAGCAATTCTAGGGTTTTCTGATACAGCAAAATCTAGGTGGTAAGTTGGGTGAGATAACCATATCTTAATGATGATCATTTGGGTATTTAAATAATGTCCTGGTTTGCCCTCTGTGTAGATGAGAGCTGATTGAATCACTGAAAGGCAGAACACTTCTCCCTAAAGTTCAGAAACAGAAAAGATATTCTGAAGATTTACATTACAACTGAGGAGAGGAAACCCAGGTTTTGGTGAGCTTTGGCTGCTATAGATAAAACATAAGGAATTTCAAGCTTCATAGTCTAGACTAGAATGAAACTCAGCGTGAGGCTGCTAGGAGAGCCAGAAACACAGAGTGCATCACTGATCTTGACTACATCTCCCATTCCAGGCTGTCATTCCATACCAGAGGGACTGTCCATTAGTGCCTACCACTAGAGCTGACTAGACTCATTCCAACTCAATGTCTTTATAGTTTCTGATTATATAAAATAGAAAGAATATGTCATATGTTTGCAAATTCCAGGGCACCAAAACTGTCAATCCATAGCTCCTAAGACCTGAAAACTCTTTCAAGGTAATCTATGTGCAGACTATGGAATTGTATTTAAATATCCAATAAACAATTGATGAGCAATGACTTTGATGGCTCCTTTCTTTCTTCACTGCGGGGCTGTGCTATGTTCACTTTTGAGCCATTTTCCAAAACTAAGACATTATTTCTTGACTTCTAAAATGTCTTTGTTCCCTGAGTTCCTGGGCACAGGAAAAAAATAAGACTCAGTACAGAACAAATAACAAAGAGTCAAAATGAAACTTATCTAAATATAATTTTTAGCTCCTTCTCCCCTACTGAGTCACATTTTACCTTTACCACTCACTCACCACCATATTCAAATTGTCATTGAGTCTTCTCAACTCTATAACCCCATAACTTTTGAGTCTCTTCTCATGTCTCCATCTCTACTGCCTTAATGGCCCTTCTCCTCAGTGGCTCCCCAGTGACTTGGGGAAAAAATTCACATTCCTCATTGTGGCACATAGGCTTCACTATCTGATCAGATGACCTGCCCAGCCTAGTCTCATGAAAGGCCCCTTCCAGAAGCATCCAATGCTCCAGCCACACCAAGGACTTAGCCTTTTCTTAGTACACTTGCTTTTTCATGAATTCATACCTTTGAATATACCATCTCATCAGCATGGATTGCCGCCCTGCTATTTTCTGCCTGGCAAAAACCTAGGCATTCTCTGGGTCCCAACTAAAACATCACCTATTCTAAGCAGACTTTCTGGACACTCCAAACTCTGCTTTCTCTAAGTTCACACTCACTTCTGTTATATCATTTGGTCCACACTCTATGGTAATTATCTCTCCTGCAAAACTGGGAATAAGACCACGTCTTATTCAACCTTGTACTGCTCAGCACTTACTATAGTCAGTGATGTCTAGTGGTACTCATTGTTTTTGAATAAGTGGACAGATGGAAGAAATAAGTCTGACTTTGGAATAAATTCAACTGGATATTAATTGGGCATCTACTGTATATAAACCACAAGGACAAACAAGAGAGACTGAATGAATGAATTTGTTTAGTTATGGCTCAATGAATGAAACAGTAACCTTTTTAGGTCTTTTCAACAATAAGGAATTTACTGCCTAGAACAATAAGAGCTGAATTATTAGAAATTAGAAATCAATCCCTGGGAGTATTGAGTTCAATGCATCACCAGAGTTGCGATCCAAAAATCAGAAACGTGTGATTCAGAAGCTTCTGGCATTGCTGCCAAAATTGCCTATCAACATGTCTCTATAACATTATTTGTCAAAAAAAAAAAAAGGCAAAATCTCTGTATGATGGTCTCTAACTCACTTTCACCTTCCAAATGTCATGCAAATATGACTAATTGAAAAAACATTAATTCACATCTAGAACACTAGCTGCAAAGAAGTCTAGGAAATATAGTAGGAGATAGGAATGGATGCTGAGGGCCATTGGATTGTATTTACTATAGGAAGTATATAATAACTCATAACAATAGTTGCTTTCCTGAAGGAAATAAAAATATAGTAAGACAAATATATACAGCAAACAACCATTATGCAAGACACAATGTCATAAGTACAAGCAAATCACTGTTATGACACCAAGAAGGGAGTAAGTAGCTATACCTAGAAGAACTGAGAAAGTCTTTCACAGAGGAAAGGCGTCTAAGCTAGGACCGTGATCCTGGGGGAGAGAGAAATGCAAAGGGCATGGCTTGTCCTGGGCCTCACAATCAATGACAACACCCATATGTTGGCTTACGTTTAAATGACATATTTGTTCATGTGTAAGATGAGTCTCCTTCACAAATCTTCTGTATGACTTAGACTCTCCTTAGCAAACTAAATCAGAAGGTGGAGAATAAGAGTGAAAGAACTCAAAATCTGGAAGCTGCTCAACATTCAGTGTACCATCTACCTGCAAGTCCTTTTTATCTATCTAAAAATACAAAATATCCCAAATTCACGATTCTTTTCATCTCTACTCCTATCATTCCAGTCCAGGCCACCACCTTTCCTAGAATACAGCTTCCTGATGGGACTCCCCATCCCTTTTAAAAAGGTAGACAACATTGTGCCACTCCCTACTTTAAATTCCCAGTAGTTTCTCTCCATACCGAGAATAAAATCTAACTTCATTGTCAGGACCTTCCTACAGGATAAGGCCCTGAAAAGCCTCATCTTTCACCATTCTCCTCTGCATCACCGTTTTCTAATCACTCTGGCCTTCTTTCCATGATTCTAGCAGGACAAGCTGATCCCTACCTGGAAACCTTTGAACCAGACTGTATTTTTTAATCACAATAGTCTTTTTCTCAATCTTGGTATGTCTCGATCCTTATTTCATTCAGGTCTCAGTTTAAAAGTTGCCTCGTGAGAGAAGATTTCTCTGGGATTTATTCTAAGAGTATCCCCCCAGTCACTCTCTATCACATACTCCTCATTTGTGTTGCCAATGTTCTTAACACTTTTCATATTTGATACCTTGTTTTTACGTTGCTCATTTATTGTCTTTTTCTCCCTGCTATAATGTAAGACCCATAAGAACAAGGATTTGGTTTGTCTTGTTTGCTGCTGTACTCTATGCATTTCAGACAGTAGCTCGTCATGATGTATGTCCAATAAATAAGTGTTGGTTGAATGCTCATAGAAGCCCTCCATGATATGGCTTCAATGTACATTTCCAACTCAGTTTCCAAGAATGCCCCTAGACTCCAACTTAACTGGACAACTTCCTAGCCTCCATGTCATTGCTTATACAATTTCTTCCACTTAAATGCTGTCCTGATATTTGCCTGACAAAATCCTACCTGATCTTGGGATTAGCATCACCTTCTGAACCTATCAACAGCATAGAGCTTATCACATTGCATTAAAATAAATTTTAAACCCATCTATTTTCCATTAAGCAGTAAGGTGCTAGAAGACAGAAATTACATCTTATTTACAGTTGTATATTTCACATCAAGCACAGGGACTGACCAATTATATAGATAGATAAAGTTGTGATTTAAATTTTTAAAAAGGCTTATTGAGATCCAGCTTCACCACCTACCAATTTTATGATCTTAAAAAAAAATTGTCTCTTTAAGTCTCAGTTTTCTCATCTGTCAAATGAAGTTAAAAATTCCAGTTTATAAAAACAAAAATTAACAAGTGTAACCTAATCAAACTAAAGAGCTTCTGCACAGCAAAAGAAGCTATCAACAGAGTAAATGGACAACCTACAGAATGGAAAAAATGTTCGCAAGCTATTCATCCAACAAAGGTCTAATATTCCATATCTATAAGGAACTTAAATCAACAAGCAAAAAACAAATAACCCTATTAAAAAATGGGCAAAGGACATGAGCAAACACTTTTCAAAAGAAGACATACAAGCAGCCAGCCAACGAATATGAAAAAATGTTCATCATCATTAACCATCAGAGAAATGCAAATCAAAACAACAATAAGATACAATCTCACACCAGTCAGAATGGCTATTATTTAAAAGTCAACAAATAACTGATGCTGGCAAGGCTGTAGAGAAAAGGGAACACTTATACACTGTTGTTGAAATACAAATTAATTCAATGACCATGGAAAGCAGTTTGAAGATTTCTCAATGAACTTAAAACAGAGCTATATCCCATTACTGGGTACATAACCAAAAGAAAAGAAATTCTTCAATCAAAAAAGACACATGCCAGTGGTTCATGCCTAGAATCCCAGCACTTTGGGAGGGCGAGGCGGGTAGATCACGAGGTCGAGATCCAGACCATCCTGGTCAACATGGTGAAACCCCGTCTCTACTAAAAAATACAAAAATTAGCTGGGCATAATGGCGCGTGCCTGTAGTCCCAGCTACTCGGGAGGCTGAGGTAGGAGAATTGCTTAAACCCAGGAGGTGGAGGTTGTGGTGAGCCGAGATCACACCATTGCATTCCAGCCTGGATAATAAAAGCGAAACTCCACCTCAAAGAAAAAAAAAAAAAGACATATGCACTTGTATGTTTATTGCAGCACTATTCACAATAGCAAAGACATAGAGTCAACCTAGATCCCTATCAATGTTGGATTGGATAAAGAAAATGTAGTACATATACACCATAGAATACCATACAGCCATAAAAACGAACAAAATTATGTCCTTTACAGCATATGGATGCAGCTAGAGGCCATTATTCTAAGCAAATTCATGCAAGAACAAGAAACCAAATATCACATGTTCTCACTTATAAGTGGGAGCTAACACTGAGTACACATGGACATAAAGATGGCAACAATACACACTAGGGACCGCTAGAGGGCGGAAGGAGGAAAATGAGTGTGGATTGAAAAACTTCCTATTGGATACTAAGCTCAACACCTGGGTGATGGAATTCATACCCCAAACCTCAGTGTCACACAATATACCTACGTAACAAACCTACACATGTGCCGCTAAAGCTAAAATAAAAGCTGAAGAAAAAATTCCAAAGTTTCTTAAAGATAAATACAGATGATATAAGTAAAAGCAACTTATAATCTGATATCTTCTTGCTCATTTACTTGGTATTTATATTTTCTTCTCCTACATTATTTTAATAGAAGCTTAAGAAATAAATTTTGATATGATTTGGGTGTGTGTCTCTTCCAAATCTCATGTTAAAGTGTGATCCCCAATGTTGGAGGTGGGGCCTAGTGGGAGGTATTTGGGTCATGGGAGCAGATTCTTCATGAATGGCTTGGTGCTGCCCTTGTGGTAATGAGTGAGTTCTCACTCCATGAGTTCACGTGAGATCTGGTTGTTTAAAAGAGCCTGGCACCTCTTCCCTCTCTCTTTTGCTCCCTTTCCTGACCATGTGACATGCCCGTTCACCCTTCACTTTCCACCATGACTGAAAGCCTCCTGATGCTTTCACCAGAAGTAGACGCTGGCCTCATATCTCCTGTAAAATCTGAAGAGCTATGATCCAAAATAGTCCTCTTTTCTTTATAAATTACTGAGTCTCATTTATTTCTTATAACAATGCAAAATGTACTAATACAGAAAATTGGTACTGAGAGTGGGGTGTTGCTATAAAGATACCTGAAGATGTGGAAACACCTTTGGACCTGGAAACAGCTTTGGAACTGGGTAATGGGCAGAGATACGAACGACTAAATGGAAGTAAATTGCTAATAGTCAAAACAATGAGAAAAAAACTCCCAGAGGCCTAGGAGGAAAGAATGGTTTCAAAGGCCAGGCCCAGGACATTGCTATGCCATGCAGCCTGAAGACACCGCTCCCTGCATTCAGGCTGCTCTGGCTCCAGCTGGGGATCTAAGGGCCCCAGGTACAGCTTGGGCCCTGCTCCAGAGAGTGCAAGCCATAAGTCTTAGAGGTGTCCACATGTTGTTAAGTCTGCAGGTGCACACAATGAAAGCATTAGGAGGTGTGGCAGCTTCCACCTGGATTTCAGAGGATGTATGGGAAAGTCCAAGTGCCCAGCAGAAGCCTGCCACAGGTGCAGAGCCACCCCACAGACACTCTACTAGGGAATTTCCAAGGAGAAAAAATGGGGCTGGAGGCCCCACATAGAGTCCTCACTGCAGTACCGCCTAGTGGAGCTGTAGGAAGTGGGGCCACTGCCCTCCAGACCTGAAAATGGTGGAGCCACCAGAAGCTTACATTCTGAGCCTGGAAAAGCCACAGGCACTCAATTACAACCCACAAGACCAGTCAAAGGGGCTGCACCCTGCAAAGCCACAGGTGCAGAGCTGCCCAAAGCCTTGGGAGCCCACCCTTTGTATCAGTGTGCCCTTGGTGTGGGACATGGAATTAAAGATTATTTTGAAGCTATAGGGTTTAATGCCTTCTCTACTGGGTTTCAGACTTGTGTGGGGCCTTTTGCCCCTTTTTTGGACCAATTTCTCCATTTAGGAATAGGACTTTTTTTTTAGACGAAGTCTTACCCTGTCACCCAGGCTAGAGTGAAATGGCTCAATCTTGGCTCACTGCAACCTCCACCTCCCGAGTTCAAGTGATTCTCCTGCCTCAACCTCCTGAGTAGCTGAGATTACAGGCACACACCACCATGTCCAGCTAATTTTTTGTATCTTTAGTAGAGACAGGGTTTCACCATGCTGGCCAGGCTGGTCTTGAACTCCTGACCTCATGATCTGCCCACCTTGGCCTCCCAAAGTGCTGGGATTACAGTTGTGAACCACCATGCCCAGCCAAGGAGTGAAAATGTTTATCCAATGCCTGTGCCACCATTATATCTTGGAAGTAAGTAACTTGTTTTGTGTCTTACAAGCTCATAGGTGAAAGGAAGTTGCCTTGAGTCTCAGATGAGACTTTGGACTTTGGACTTGATACCAGAATGAGTTAAAACTTTCTGGGGCTGTTGGGAAGAGATGCTTATATTTTTCAATGTGAGAAGAACACCATGAAATTTGGTGGCCTGGGGTAAAATGATACAATTTGGATGTTTGTCTCATCCAAATTTTATATTGAAATGTGATCCCCAATGTTCAAGGTGAAGCCTAGTGAGAGGTGTTTGGGTCATGAGGGCATATCCCTCATAAATGGCTTGGTGCCCTTGCAGGTAATGAGAGTTCTTATTATGTTAGTTCACGGGAGAACTGTTTGAAGAAGGCTGGCACCTCCTCCTCTCTCTTTTGCCCCCTCTCTTGTTATGTGATGCACGTGTTCTCCCTTTGCCTTCTGCCGTGATTGTAAGCTTCCTAAGGGTCTTACCAGAAAGAGAGCAGTTGCTGGCATCATGCTGCTTGTACAGCCTGCAGAACCATGAGCCAAATAAATCTCTTTTTTTAAATGAATTACCCAGTCTCAGGCACTCCGTTATAGCAACACAAAACTAATACACATTTCTTCAAGAAAAGATTTGTGCCTTGTTCTGTATATCACTGTATCACCTAGAATACTTCAGGTAAATATTTGGTAGATGCTTGCCAAATCAAATTCAACTGAACAGACTCTGTCCATCACATCATGACTCTCTTCCTCCATGCCTGGCACCACCATTCTATGCCCATTATTGTAACCTACTGGTAATGTTGCTCTCAGGCACCTCACTTTCTCCCAATACACAGCACCCAATGTTTTTCTCTCTCAGACTTCCTGTGTACTGCATCCTAACAAGCCTCACTTAAAAAGCATCCCTAAGGAGTAGCTAGGGTCCCCTCAGCCCCACCAATGCCCTCCCTGAATTGCGGGGTCCCAGATTGTGACCATTCTATTTTCTCACTCCGTAGACACTTCCTTGCTTTTTTTTCCTCTTGGAGTTCACACCCAACAATTTCTAACCATCAACTCCTTGAAAGGCCGATTCAAAGCTTATCTTCTGTAATCATTCCTCAGTGACAAGCCCTTTTTTCCATTGTTGATTTTCATGTACTCAGGCTGCACCGTGTGCATTTTGCTTTCTGATGTCAGCTTATACAAGTGTTCTTCTGCTGTTTTTGTTATGTATTTCGTCCTTCCTAAAAGAGCTATAACGTCATTAAGAAGCTGATATGTCTCCTGTTTTCTTTGAGAGCCAAAGGGAAAATGAATTTGCACCATTGTTATTAGCTAACTTATTGAGAGACTTACTAAGGCAGTAGGAGCCTAACTTGAATTGACCATTTACTGAGTGCCTACTGTCAAAATACAATCTCTTAAAAAGTAACTTGCACTCTTAGGAGAAAAAGGCACTAAAAACAACAATCAAACAAATACCAAAACCCCTCTCTCATACCACTGACAAAAATTAACTTTAATTGGATAATAGACTTAAATGTAAGACTGGAGCCATAGAACTCCTAGAAGAATGCAAATCAAAACTATGATGAGATTGCACCTGTTAGGATGGCTACTGCCAAAGAAACAGGAAATAACAAGTGTCGGGGAGGATGTGGACAAAGAGGAATCCTTGTACACTGTTGGTGGGAATGCGAACCAGTAAAGCCATTGTGTAGAACAGTATGGAACTTCCTCAAAAATTAAAAATAGAACTACCATATGATGCAGCAATCCCATTTCTGAGTGCATATCTGAAGGAAAGGAAATCAGTATCTCCAAGAGATGTCTGCCCTCTCATATTCATTGCAGCCCTATTCACAATAGCCAAGAAATGGAAACAACCTAAGTATGAGTCAATGTATGAATAGATAAAAAATTGTGACATGTGTGTGTCTGTGTGTGTATGTGTGTGTGTGTGTGTGTGTGTGTGTGTTCTGTAATTGGCCATAAAAAAGGATATCTTGACTGGGCGCAGTGGCTCATGCCTGTAATCCCAGCACTTTGGGAGGCCGAGGCAGGCGGATCAAGAGGTCAAGAGATCAAGACTATCCTTGCCAACATGGTGAAACCCCATCTCAACTAAAAAAAAAAAAAATACAAAAATTACCTGGGCAGGGTGGCGTGTGCCTGTAGTTCCAGCTATTGGGGAGGCTGAAGCAGGAGAATCACTTGAACCTGGGAGGCAGAGGTTGCAGTGAGCTAAGATGGTGCCACTGCACTCCAGCCTAGCGACAGGTTGAGATTCCGTCTCAAAAAAGAAAGAAAAAGGATATCTTGCCATTTGCAACAACATAGAAGAAGCTTGAGGGTATTATGCTAAGGGAAATAAGTCAGAGAAAGACAAATACTGTATGACTCACTTATGCGTGGAATCATAGAAGCAGGGAGTAGAATGGTGGCTGCCGGGTGCTGGAGAGTGAAGACATAGATGCTGGTCAAAGAACACAAACTTTCAGTTCTAAGATTAGTAAGTTCTGCAGATCTAAATGTACAGCATGGTGACTGTAGTTAATGATACTGTATTGTATACTTGACATTTGCTGATATTCTATTCTGACAAAAAAGAAATTTGCTAAGAGAATAAATCTGAAATGTTCCCACCACAAAAGAAAAAGGTAACTTTTAACATTTTTTTATTTCTAATATTTGTGGGTGCATAGTAGGTATATATATTTATGGGGTACATTAAATACTTTAATACAGGCATGCAACACATAATAATCACATCATTGAAAATAGGGTATCCATCCCCTCAGGCATTTATCCGTTGTGTTACAAACCATCCATTTATACTCTTTTAGTTATTTTTAAATGCATAAATTATTTTGACTATAGTCATTTGGATGTGTTATAAAATACTAGGTATTAGCCGGGCGCGGTGGCTCAAGCCTGTAATCCCAGCACTTTGGGAGGCCGAGGCGTGTGGATCACGAGGTCAAGAGATCGAGACCATCCTGGTCAACACGGTGAAACCCCGTCTCTGCTAAAAATACAAAAAATTAGCTGGGCATGGTGGCATGTGCCTGTAATCCCAGCTACTCAGGAGGCTGAGGCAGGAGAATTGCCTGAACCCAGGAGGCGGAGGTTGCGGTGAGCCGAGATCGCGCCATTGCACTCCAGCCTGGGTAACAAGAGCGAAACTCCATCCCAAAAAAAAAAAAAAAAAAATACTAGGTATTATTCATTCTTTCAAAATATTTTTGTATCCATTAACCATCACCACCTCACCCTAAACCCCCACTACCTTTCTGAGCCTCTGGTCACCATCCTTCTATGCTTTATCTCCATGTATTCAATAGTTCTGATTTTTATATGACACAAATAAGTGAGAATACGCGATGCGCCTGGCTTATTTCCCTTGACATAGTGATCTCCAGTTCCATCCATGTTGCTACAAATGACAGTATCCAATTCTAAAAAAGGTACGTTTTAATTAACTTGATAATCATTTCACAATGTGTATGTATATCAAGTCATCAGGTTGTACGCCTTAAATTTATACAATTTTGTTTATCAAGTATACTTCAATTAAGGAGGAAAAATTAAATAAAATTTAAAAGATTTTTTAAAGAGCATCAGTCAAAGAGAAAGAGAGAACCCTGAACTGGGAATAAGGAAACTTGAATTCTAGTTCTGGCCATGCTACTGATACCACAGCCAACCTTGGGTCCTTTATGTCCCCAGACTGTGCTCCAGTTTTCTCATCCTTAAAATGAGGAGCTGACACAGTGCACTCTACAATGTCTCCTTCAAGACTCTAATGCTATGATTTCATAATTAAATATCTAGATCAATCAGCTAGCCTGGTTTAGTACAATAAAAATTCCAAAGTCTCAAAACACCCTGGATGCAAACTGGCGAAAAATATTCCATGCAGTTCTAGTGCCACCTGCTGGACAATGGATTCCTTAAGCCATTCCCTCCTTAAGAGATGTCTAGGCAAAGTGACAAATACTGTTGCAAAGGCACAGGTCACAGTTTGGCACTCTCCGCGCAGTGAACAAATAATACTTTGATCATACAGATGGTCACCAGTTTCCGCCGAAACAGTTATTGATGTGAAAGGGGACACGTGCTGATTGCTGCCTGATTGTCCCTGGCAACTGCTTTTGTTTGTCTTTTTGGCTTTTTATATCACTGCCCCAAGCCCAATTATTGTAGGGCTTTGCTCTACTTTTGCCTGCCACTAAATGAGACACATTCAGTTCATTCAATAAATTCAATCACAAATAGCTATTGAGCATTTTACTAGATTCTCCGACTGTGCAAATAGATGTAGTATGCTATGAAGTTAAGAGCAGAGGTTTAGAGTCCAATAGAAATAGTTTCCAATCTTGGTTCACCTACTTAACTTCCTGTGTGACTTGAGCCTTGGTTTCCTCACTGTGAAATTTCAATGATATCTTATCAATGGCCTGTAAGGATTTGTGAGGTGCCTGGCATGGAACCTGGTGTGTTGTAGGCACTAGAGAACTGTGAAGACACAACTCATGCCCTAAAAGAGCTTGCAATTAGGCAGGGATAGAGGCAAGCGTTAAGCTATGCATATAACAATGATTTAATGTAACGATATTTGGTGATCACTTCATGTACTCCCGGGGCCCTCACAGAAGATGATAAAGCCCTAAGAAAGAAAACACCATGGAGGTTCAAAAGAGGGGGAGGTCGCTTGAGGTGAGGCAAGACAGATGTATCCATTGCAGAGAAGGCAACTGTCCTGGATTTTAATGAGTGGTAAGAATTTAAATAGGCAGATTAATATTGTCCTTGTCCTTAACATCTCACTTTATATTTCATCTCCATACAGCCATTTCCCTACTCCTACCTTCGTTATCAATTTCCCACTCCACCTCTCTGCTCCTATTATTCTCAATCCTCTGTTGTGGAATTCTAATCATTCTGCTTATTTTAAAGTCTATAATTTGCAAATATGCCTTTCACAATCAATCATACACTCCCTAAAGCCAAGGAAAGCACTGGTCTTATTCATTTTTAAGGCCCAGCAATGCAATGCCTACTAATAACAGCAACATCTAACATATGTACATCAGGCAGGGCTGCAGTTCAAAAGCCTTAGATTCATGCATTCATTCAACAAACACTGATGATAACAATTTTCTGGACACTGTGCTGGGCCCTAGGGGGTACAGATGTCAGATGTATTCCATCAAGGATTCTCAATCTATGAGCAGGTAGACAATCACAATTCCATGTGATTAATCCAAAAGAATAAAACAATTATTTACAAATAGGAGTAAAAAAAAAGTAATAACTACTAGCTTTCCTTGAGCACTGAATATGTGGCAGGCACAGTACTGAGTGCCACATGCATCCCTGTTCCATGTAATCCTCTCGTGAACTCCAGTAAGTTAGGTGCTTTTTATCATGTCCATTTTACAGATGAGAAAGCTGAGGCATAGAGAGATTAATAATGCAACCAAAGTCATATGTATTCTAAGTGGAGAGAAAGTAATTCAAATCCATGTCTGACCTCAGGAGTCTATGTTTTCAAGTCCTTTCATTGCCTCCCAAGCCAATGAGAAGAGCCTACATAATGGGCCCTGCAATCCATGGAACAGAATCTTGTATGTAACTGAATCAAGCCAAGTCTTTGCTAGAACAGCCACACATAAGACACGATGTACAAACATGAATCAAACCACCTCTGCCCTCAGAGTTCACAGCCTACTGAGAGATGAGGTATATTTAAACAACACATTTAATTCAAAGAATACTGTGCTAGGCCTATAATCAAGCACTATTTGAAGAATACTGTGCTAGGCCTATAATCTAGAGCCAGGGGAGCACAGGTAAAGAGAAAATTACATCTGGTTGGGAAATACTAGTGCGACACTTGCTGGAAGAAGGATTTAGCTTTAGCCTTTAAGAATGAGTAGGCTTTAGAGAAGCAAATGAGTGAGAAGGTAAAATGAAGGTCACCAGCTTTAACAACAATAGGTATGAGAGATTTGGCTGGGGCTTTTCATTGATTCTAATCAATGAAATTTTATAGGAAGACAGCAAATTATTGCTTTAAGAAAAAAAAAAAAGCAAGCTAAAGCAAGCTTAGGTTGAATTAATAGAGGTAGTGTCCAGGTAGGAAGGAAATAGAACTCTCTGTTCTGCCACTGCTCAGTCCACACACTGTGAGGAACACTGCAATCTAGAGTTCTAGAGGACCATGATAAGGACTTCTCTCCTAGAGAAGACTTATACAAGGTTAAAGGTGTTTGCAAGTATCTGAAGGCTGTCATGTAGACTGAGGAGCTATTTTACATTGCTTACGAGAGTCAGCAAGCACAAGTTTAAAAGAAGGCAATTTTACCCATTTTAAAGAGAAATGCCCTTATATTTATAACAGCCCCCAAACAAAGCCCACTGTTTCAGGCAGTAGTCATCTTCTCATCACTAGCCCTGCAAAAGAAAAGGCTGCATGGCCACCAGGCAGGATTACCACAGAGGGGCCTTTGCAATGGGTAGGATTTGAGTTAGATGATTTCTAAGCTAAACTAGATGATCCAGCTCCATGATTCAGTGATTTAAAGGGGTCATCTAGTACAACCTCCCACATAGCCTGGAAATCTCTGCCTTGACATAATTGCCAATAGTCTCTCAGCCTCTGTCAGAACGTAGATTTAAAATAATAAAGCTAAGGGATATTTTCACTCATGTATCTTACTCCCACTCACCGTATAGCCAGATGAGTTTGTGGTGAGTCAGTTGAGAAATAGAGGCAGACACGCTTGACACCTAATCCCTCTGTGTGTCTTAGCAGAGCACCGAGGGGCTTGTAAATCACACCACGATTGCTCTCCTAGTAAGTCCAATGGACTATGCAGCCACTGACCATATGCTTGCTCTGAAACAAGCAGAGGGAGAGAATGGCAGCCATATACATTAGAATGACCCTGCACAAGCACGTCAATATCATCCTATATTCTCTAAGTTCAGCCAAGCTCTTTTGGGAAACATCTATACTCCAACCCTGCCAACCTCTTCAGAGAGTTATTTCCCCACAATTACAAACTAAAATGGCCTAATTCTTCTCCCTTCATTTGTCTTTGAAGTTCAAAGAAAAGGTCCTCTATTTTTATAAAATTTGCTCCCAAGAAAGACAGGAATTTCCAGAAGACTAGGAGCCACATTCAGGAGCTTGAAATAAGATTCAGTAAACTACTAAACACTCCTCTTTATAATTTGTTCACTTTGAGAGAGAGAGAAAAAAAAAAGCCAGAAAGCTGAAGAGCCATCTCTCCCTGGAAATTAATGAGACTTTTCACCATAATTTGATTAAATAAAACTCTATAAAGAAACCAACAGGAAACTAATATAAGGAAAGAGTCAGATTCCTTGACAGCCTACTGGGTCTCTACCAGCTTGAAATATCCTGGCCGTTGATAAGTATACTTTATTCAGCATTTATTTGCTAAGTTATTCATTCAATAAATATTGAGTGCCTACCATGGCACCAGGGATTCAACAATTTTTAAAAACAGACAAAAGACATTGTCCATATGGAGTTTACATCCTAATGAAGAGGTAGCAGAAAATAAATAAGTAAAATACATATTATGTCAGATAATGACAAGTGCTACAGAAAAAATAATAAAACAATGAAAAAAGATATGGAATGTTGAGGGTCACAACTTTAAGATGGCCAGTGAAAGTCTTCTGAGAAAGTAGCATTGGAGCAAAGATCTGAAGAAGGTAAGAGATAAAACCAAATGAATATCTGGCAGAAGATTCCAAGGAGAGGGGACAGCAGCTGCAAAGGTCCCGAGGCATGCCAGATGTGTTCAGAGAATAGCCAAGAGGCAAGTGGATACAAAGTGAGTAAGGGTGTAGTCACAGGACATGAGGTAAGGGAAGTAACTCTGCAGGCCCACTAATCGTTCGGGGTCTGGTTGGCTTAAGAGCTTTGGATTTTCCTCAAAGTAAGAGGAAGAGGCATCAGGTGGTTTTGCCTCAAAGCTTTTCCATTTCATGCATACACCTAGGATTTTCCCTTTTGTGTCTGGGGCCTGCAGATCTGGGCTAGATGATCCTGACTCAAGTGATATCCTATGCCTCTGCAGGCTGTCATCTAACTCTTGGTTCTGCTCAATGGTCCAGAGTTCCTGTCACCTAGGAGCAACATCATCAGGGATGCTGCGCTTGGTTAACCAGCGTAAGCCAGCAAATGTTATGTGGCTACCTAAGAATCACAAGAGCCCACTAAGCTAAACAGGGTCAGAAAAGGAACAAAATATAATTTCTGTCTTCAAGGCATTTATAATCCAATAAGAAAAATCAAACAAATACACATACGTACACACACACACACACACACACACACACACACACACACACACTTTGGAATGATGATTGCAAACAACCAACTACAGGTATAAAATTTAATAACATCACTCTATGCTATATCACACATACAACATGATGTTTTGTTATATGTATACTTTGTTAAATGATCACCATCCATCAAGCTAATTAATAGATCTATCACTTCACAGTTACCTTTTTGGTAGTGAGAATATTTAAGACCTGCTCTCTTAGAAAATTTTAAATATACAATACAGTATTATTAACTAAGGTCAAAGCATGCTGTACATTAGACCCCCAGAAGGTATTCATCTGCATAACTGAAACTTTGTACCCTTTGACAAATACCTCCTCATTTCTCATAGTTCATTGTTAGTATACAGAGATGCAGCTGATTTTTGTATGTTGATTTTGTACCTTGCAACTTTATTAAATTTATTTATTAGTTCTCACAGTTTTTTGGGGGAGGTAGAGTCTTTTGGGTTTTCTATACTTGAAATTATATCATCAGCAGAGACAATTTCATTCCATCCTTTCCTATTTGGATGACTTTTATTTCCTTTTTCTTGCCTAATTGATCTAACTAGGACCCCAATATTATGTTTAATAGAAGTGGTGAGAGTAAGCACATTTGTCTTATTCCTGATCAGAGAGAAAAAGCTTTTAACTTTTCACCATTGAGTATGATATCAGCTGAATGTTTGTCATTTATTGTCCTTATTGTGTTGAGGTACATTTCTTCTATACCTCATTTTTGAGATTTTTTATCATGAAAGAATGTTGAATTTTTTTCAAATGCTTTTTCTGCAGCTATTGAGATGATTGTGTGATCTTTTTGCCTTCATTTTTTAATCTGGTGTATCACATTCATTCATTTAGATATATTGAATCATCCTTGCATCTAAGGAATAAATTTCACTTAATCATGGTGTATCATCCTTTTAATGTGTTAGCAAATTTGAGTTTTTGGTATTTTCTTGAGAATTTCTACATCTATGTTCATCAGAAATTTGGGCCTGTAATTTTCTTTTCTTGCAGTGTCCTTATCTAGTTTAGTATTAGGATAATATTGACCTCATAAAATAAGTTGGAAGTGTTCCCTTTCCTTCAATTTTTGGGAAGAGTTTGAGGATTGTGTTAATTCTTTAAATGTTTCTTATGATTCACCAGGGAAGCAATCAGGTCCTTGGCTTTTCTTTATGCTAGGCTTTTATTATGATTATTATTACTGATTGAATCTCTCACTTCCTTATCTGTTCAGATTTTCTATTTCTTGGTGAGCTGTGTGTTTCTAGAAATTAATCTATTTCTTCTAGGTATCTGATTTGTTGGCTTACAATTGTTCCATGTAGTCTCTTCTAATCCTATGTATTTCTGTGGTGCCAGTTGTAATGTGTCCTCTTTCATTTTCATTTTGTTTATCTGAGTCTTCTCCCTTTTTTTCTTAGTCTAGCTAAAGGTTTGTCGGTTTTATCTATCTTTTCAAAAAAACCCAACTCTTGTTTTGGCTGATCTTTTCTACCATTTTTCTAGTCTTGAGTTCATTTATTTCTGCTCTGGTCTTTGTTTTTTCCTTCTTTCTTCTAACTCTTTTCTTCTTTTCCCACTTCTTTGAGGTGCAAAGTGAAGCATTTTAAGAGCTTTCATTTTTTGTTAATGTAGAAGTATATCATTATAAACTTCCCTCTTAGAATGGCTTTTGCTGTATTCATTAAGTTTTGGTACATTGTGTTTGTATTTGTCATTTGACTCAAGATTTTTAAAAATTTATCTTTTATTTCTTCTTTGACCCATGAATTGTTTAGGGGTATGGTGTTTAGTTTTCAGATATTTGTCAATTTTTTGGGTTTTGCCCTGTTATTGGTTTCTAGTTTCATACCATTGTGGCCTGAAAAGATACTTGATATTATTTTAGTCTTCTTAAATTTGTTAGACTTGTTTTGTGGCCTGACATATGAGCTCTACTATAGAATGCTCCATGTGCTGCTGTTAGATGAATGTTTATATGATGTTTGTTAGGTCGATTTGCTCTATTGTGCTGTTTAAGTCCACTGTTTTCTTATTGATTTTCTTTCTGGATGGTCTTCCCACTGTTGAAAGTGGGGAATTAAAGTTTCCTCCTATGATGTATTGCTATCTATTTCTCCCTTCAGTTCTGTTAATATTTGCACACACTCTCTCTCTCTCTTTCTCTCTCTCTCTGATATTGGATAAATATAAATTATTATATCCTCTGTATTAATTGACCCCATTATTATTATATAATGACCTTTGTTTTTTGTGACAATTTTTGACTGAAATTCTATTTTATCTGATATAAGTATTGTCACCTCTGTTCTCTTTCAGCTACGATTTCCATGGAATAGCTGTTTTCATTCCTTTGCTTTCAGCCTGTGCATATCCTTAAAACTAAAATGAGTTTCTGGTAGGCAGCATATAATTGGATGTTGTTTTTGTTGTTGTTAATGTTTCATTTAATGAAATGATCTACATTAGGTATTTCTCCCAGTGTTATCCCCCCCAGTCTTCCTACCCCCCACTATCCCTCCCCTATCCCCCCAACCCCTGTGTCCATGTGTTCTCATTGTTCAGCACCCATCTATGAGTGAGGACATGCAGTGTCTGATTTTCTGTTCTTGTGTCAGTTTGCTGAGAATGATGGTTTCCAGATTCATCCATGTCCCTGCAAAGGACATGAACTCTTTCTTTTTTATGGCTGCATAGTATTCCATGGTGTATGTGTGCCACATTTTCTTTATCCAGTCTATCACTGATGGCCATTTGGGTTGGTTCCAGGTCTTTGCCATTGTAACAGTGCCGCAGTGAACATACGTGTGCATGTGTCTTTATAATAGAACAATTTATAACCCTTTGGGTACATACCCAGTAATGGGATTGCTGGGTCAAATGGTATTTCTAGTTCTAGATCCTTGAGGAATCACCACACTGTTTTTCACAATGGTTGAACTAATTTACACTCCCACCAATAGTGTAAAAGTGTTCCTATTTCTCCACATCCTCTCCAGCATCTGTTGTCTCCAGATTTTTTAATGATCGCCATTCTAACTGGCATGAGATGGTATCTCAATGTAGTTTTGATTTGCATTTCTCTAAGGACCAGCAATGATGAGCATTTTTTCATATGTTTGTTGGCCATATAAATGTCTTCTTTTGAAGTGTCTGTTCATATCCTTTGCCCACTTTTTGATGGGTTTTTTTTTTCTTATAAATTTGTTCTAGTTCTTTGTAGATTCTAGATATTAGCCCTTTGTCAGAAGGATAGCTTGCAAATTTTTTTCCCATTCTGTTGGTTGCTGGTTCACTCTAATGATTGTTTCTTTTGCTGTGCAGAAGCTCTTAAGTTTAATTAAATCCCATTTGTCTATTTTGGCTGAAAACCTGACAAAAACAAGTAATGGGGAAAGGATGCCATGTTTAATAAATAGTGTAGAGAAAACTGGCTAGCCATGTGCAGAAAGCTGAAACTGGAGCCCTTCCTTAACCTTATACAAAAATTAACTCCAGATTGATTAAAGATTTAAACATAAGACCTAACGCCATAAAAGCCATAGAAGAAAACCAATCAAGTGCTTCTCAACCCTTGCTGCCACTTTATTATCTGGAGAGTTCTGAAACACTGGTGCTTGGATTCTATTCCTAGAGATTCTAATTTTATAGATCAGTGGTGTGACCTTGGTAATCTGGATTTTTTAAAGTTCTCCAGGTGGTTCTAACATACAGCTAAAGGTGAGAACCAGTGACCTACATACTTCCTCTGGTCAATCTCATCTGCTCATCACATTCCTCCTAATGGCTTCCAAATCTGTATCTCCAGCCCAGGTTTCTGTCCTCAGTTTCAGATCTAGATCTCCTACTGCCTCCTGGATCCCTTTACCTAAGTGTCTCACAAGCATCTTAAACTCAATATGCTCAAAATTGAACACCTCCTTCTATATCTTTCTATCTGTAAACAATCCTACTGTCTTCCAAGCTGTTCAAGCCCAAAACCCAGACCTCCCCAATTCTTTCCTCTTTCTTACCTTCTATATCCAATATGTCAGCAATCCCTATGGGTTTCTATTTCTTAAGATTTTCCAATTCAAGTGATTTTTTTTCTCAGCCCAACTGCAACTGCCCAACTGTTCAACCCTCCATTTCTCATCTATGTTACTAAAAATGGATTCCTAAGTGACTTCACTGTATTCTATCTTGCCCTCCATCGACCCATTCTCAATGCTATTGCCACAGAGGCCTTTCTAAAATGCAAATCTGATTCTGTCATCATCTCTTGCCTAATATCCTACAATTCTTCTCCATAGCCTGTGGGATAAAATCTACATTCTTTACCTTTGGTCACAAAGTCCTTCATGATCTCCCCTGCTTAGTTCTCCTGACTTCAGCTCTCATCCCATTCTACCTTACACCCTAGACCCAACTTGTCCCACAGGATTTGTCACAAACACCACCTTCTCTAAGCTACCGTCCTTAAGCCCACTATATGGGTGAGGTGTCCCTTCAGTGAGCTCCCATAATGCCCTCTATCATAGCCTTTATTATCCTGGATTAAAATAATGGGCTGACCTGGATGACTCCCTGACCACACTGTAATCTCCTCAAAGGCTAGGATCATATATTATTCCTCTTTATATATCTGATTTTTTGCATATGACAAGTGTTTAATTAAGGCTTGTTGAACAAATGAATGAATGAATGATTGCTGAGGAAGGTCAGCTGTTAAAGAAAGTTTACAACTGATTGACAATTGTACATTTAGCAATAGGAGGTCACTGTAAACTTCTTTATCAGAAGAATGACATAAATGAAAATACTAATTGAGGAAGAATGATTTGATAATGGAGTATATGGTATACATTTGACACTGCATAAGGGACATTGTATAAATACTAAACTTCATGAGCATCAGTAGAAGAAAGGGCTCATTTAAAAGACTTGGACTATCATTGTCTGTGGTGCCTACTTCATACAGTGTTACAGACATAAAATAAAATAAAATAAAATTTTTGAAAATTTTCTGAATACATAAATCACTATACAAATGTAATAAATTTTAATTATGCAAATAAGACATGTAGCCACCAAAGAATTTTTAGTAAAACCCAAAGCAGCAGGGCATGGTGAAAAAGAGCATGGGTCAAATGACAGCTCCACTCCTTCACTGTCATGTAACTTTCAGCAGATCATTTAGCCTTTTTATGCCTCAGTGTCTTCATCTGCCAAATATGAACACTACACTCACAGGTTTATGATGTTATTTTTATGTCTTGTATATAGCATGACAAGTGGGAGGCATTCAATAAATTATAGTTTTCCTTCCATCTTGAGCAACCACTCTATACTTGTTCTTATGAGATATTATCCCAAGCCTCTGACACAGAGACCAGAGCCCAAAGATATTGGGGTAAGTAAAAGAGTTGTACCTACTGAAACTTCTACTAGTACTTAAGTAGAAAGAGAGGTGGGAAACTCTTGGCAACTAAGTGAGAACCACAAGGAGATAATGGGGTAAATGGTGCTTCAGATAAATGAATTACATCAAAGATTAACAATGGTTGGGAGAGGGCAACAAACAACTTTGGAACCTGATTTCCAAGCAGGCAGGTCCATGGGAAGAAATGGACTAAAAGGCATGAGGTCAGGAGAGAAGAATCTCTCACTCACATCCCTCCTTCTCTCTTATGCTTATGAGTCACCCTGCGGCCTCAGGCAAGTCCTTCCAACCTCCACCTCCATCTGATGCTCTGAAAATGGGCACTGTGATAACATAAGCACAGTAGAAAACTAAATGGCTTGTTTTCCTGACAGTGCAAAGCTGCTGAGATGTCAGATCCTAATGGTCTGAGATAAAAAATATCCTAAGATGCGAGTCCTGGAGTTCCTGGGCACATGGAAAGAAAAGGCCAATGGAAGAATAAATCTCCAGCAACATTCTTGAATTTCAGCAAGTGGGTGTTTACTAAAGTTTAATGACGAGACATTATCCCGAATCCTAACACGTAGTAGGAAAAAGATTTAATGCAGAAGTGTAAAATAATCAGACTGAATACCCAGAGTAACAGAAGCTGATTATCAATTGACAGATAATGGAAAGAGCACAAAACTCACAGCATTCACAGTGGTTTCAAGGAAGGCAATGTTCCACATGAAGTTTTGTGAAAGCAAAAAGGCTCTACCAATTACACACATAGGAGTCTCTTCTTGACCTCACCTCTCTCTTCATGGATCCGTTCCCAGGAATCTGCATTTAGAGACTAAAGAAAGAAAAACATGAAGAAACTTAACATTTCTCTTCTTGCTTTTTTTCCTATAAATTCAAAAGTATCTTAGTTCAGTCCTCTATCAGTTTATGGTCACATTTCTTCTAGCACACTCCACTCTCTATCCCAGAGACGAAGCAGGAATCATTATTGTAACTTTATAGATAGACACCTGGGGCCCAAAGAGTTTAGGTGACTCATGTAAGGTCACTGAGAATACAGTTTCTCAGCTGTACCCATATCTGAGACCCCTGGGCTCTCAATTTACCACATGGCCAGCTAGGATATATTTAAAAAATAACAATTGCTGAAGAAGACAAACTTTTACATTCTGATGAAATCTTGTACAAAAAGAATACACAAAGACCATTCTTATTATTTTGAATTATTGATACAAATGATTTCAAGATATTGTCCATAATATTTGTATGCTCCTAAGATCCTCATAATAACACATATCCTAACACATACCCTATAGTCAAAACTCACTTATCATGTTACAGTTGATGTAATGGGACAGGCGAAAAGGAAAAGTTCAGTTCTGAAGACATCTAGTTTATTTTCTGGCTTTGGGTACAAATTCATGTCTAAATGGTTTATGCAGTAAGGAAGATATTTCACCTGTGCTTCCTATGAGAATTTTGAAGACAGCATTTTCTCCTGTTCTAGGACTCCAAGGAACAGAATAAAACCCAGGGAGGAGTCACAGAAACAAGGAAGTAGAAGAGACAAGACTGCATGCTGCCTGTCTGAAGGAGGCATGTTCAGTTGCATTTCCTCAGGGGTATTCTACAGAATGTCACCATCAGATGATAGATCAGGGATGGGAAGGAGAGAGACAGTCAGTTGTCCACGAGTTTCAGAAACGCTTTATCTATAGATCCGCTTTGGAAACTCACCACAGACATCCTATACATGCATAATAAATAAATAAATAACTTGTTTCAATTTCCTTAATCCCAAGTTCACAAATTTAGTTAAAACTAGTGCCTGAAGTACCTGAATGCCTAGAAAGATCCCATGAAATTAGTGTCTTAACTAGAAACCTATGACATTTAAGACATTATCATGATACCACCTCCAAGCAAAAGGGAGTTACCTTGAGCTCCTCCAATGGCATCTAATGAGTATTATCAGAACCACCCACCATCTGTGCGCTTCTCTAAATGCCTGAAATTTGGAATCACTTGTTCAAGACCAATTCCTTCTTTTGGAGAGTAGAGGAAAAGATGGTATATTAAAAAGGGAGAACTCAGAAGAGAGAGAGGAATGACAGAGCTCTTCTACTTTTGATTCATCAAATTCTTGACAGCAAAAACAAAATTCACATTGGAAGAAAAAAACACAAATTTCAAACCACAAAATCTACTACCTTCCAGATCTATAAGGTACCATTTCATTAGTTCTAAATCTCCATGGCTCTTATATCAACTAATTGATTGACCCAGAGGAGCAGACCTCATTTGGCCAATCCAGCAAGTTAGAACCCAATCTCAGCCGCTGGGTGACCTCTGACAGGCAACTTAACCTCAGAGTGACCCCATTTACACATCTGACAGCAGAGGACGTAGCCGTTCTGTCAGGCTGGGCTGGATAGGGAACAGCTAATAAAAAGAGGATCATAAATCCCTTGGCAATAGAATCAGTGTCCTGTAAAAACTTAATAATTATAATTAAGCTATAGCTAGAAGTCTGCAAGGTCCACACATGACAGTCAGCAGTCATTGTGCTGGTATCTGATAAGAAGACACCCTCTGCTCCAGTGCCATCAGCTGCACAAACTGGTCTTGGCTGTGTCTGGTTTCTTTACACAAAGTTGTCAGAGGAAAAATATTGCTGCAGTCAAGTTGTCTCGATCTAATCATCACCATGTTTCATTAGAGATAAAATCCTGCCAGCCTTCTAAAGATCATGAATCTCTGTTCCCTGTGGCTGGGAGGACCTCTTTCATGAAACTGGCACCTGCTGCAGAGGCCACCCCACTGTAGAGCATAGGTTTGTTCTAACTAAATTATAAGGGGCAAAAGCACTCACCAAACTACAAAAGACAACATCTTTTAACTGGTACTTTCCATAGCAAATTATTATTATCTCCATGCAGGCAGCAAGGAATTAAAAGCAGTAGTATTGAATAATGGTAGAGTAAGAGTTTTAGAGGCTAACAGATCTGAATTCAAATTCTAGCTCTTCCACTTGCCACCTTAATTGACCTTAGGTAAGTTACTTAGCATCACAAAGACTCAGTTTCTCCATCTACAAAATGAGACTACTCAAGCTTACTACACAGGATTGGTGTAAGAATTAAAGAACAGAGACAATAGTTACTGTTGTTTCCGGCTTATAGTGATTGATGATGATAACAACGATCATGACAAAAAATAAGAGTCCCCATCACCATGTCTCATAGGCCAAAACTTCCCCCACTAAACTGGAGATGCAGGGCAGAAGTACATTTGGCCATATTTAGTTCTCAGAACCTGAACCAATGCCCATTAAATTTGATTAGACCGAATTGATCATATAATGCTTAGTGCAGAAGATTAGGATGAAATGTGTCAGATTCTTGGATTAGAAAGTTGAGGTCTCTTTGCTCCTCACCCCCACCCAGACTGAGAAGGCAGCACCATGGCAGCACCCCCACCCACACCCCCACTGCAGCCTACCACCCACCTCATCTTTGACATGGATGGCCTTCTTCTGGATACTGAATGATTATATTCAGTGGTGTTTCAAGAAATATCTGATTGCTATGAAAAATAATACAGCTGGGATGTAAAGTCCCTGGTTATGAATAAGCAGACATTAGAGGCAACACAGATTATAACACACATCTTACAGCTCCTGATGTCCAAAGAGGAGCTGGTAGAAGAAAGCCAAATGAAGTTAAAGAAAGTGTCCCTCACAGCCGTGCTCATGCTGGGGTCCGAGAAACGCATCATCCACCTGCAGAAACACAGCATCCCCTTTGTCGTGGCCAGCAGCTCAGGGTCTACCTCACTGGAGATGAAGGTGAGGGAGTTCTTCAGCTTGTTTTCTCACATCATGCTTGGAGAGGACCCCAAAGTGCAGCACAGCAAGCCGGACCCCAACACCCTCCTAGCTTGTGCCAAGAGGTTCTCTGTCCTCCTGTGGAGAAGTACCTTGTCTTTGAAGATGTTCCCAATGAGGTAGAGGTGGCCCTGGCAGCCCGGATGCAGGTGGTAATGGTTCCAAACAGAAACTTGAGCTGAGACTTGAGGAAAAAGGCCATCCTTGTGCTGAACTCCCTGCAGGATTTCCAGCCCGAGCTGTTTGCTCCCCTATGAGTGAGAGGGAGGGCCGTCCCCAGCCAATTCTCATGGTCCACACTGCTGGGGGAGAGGGAAAAAAAACCAACCATTCCCAAATCCCAACCTGCACAGTGATTTTAGCCTTTACCTAAGGTTGCCTTTCCATCCTGTGTATGTTTGCCCCACTTTAAAGTGTTGATGAAATGTGGCTTGACAGTTGAGAGAAACTCAGTAGAGATGAAAACGAAGCCCAGGACAAAGATCAAACTTGAATTACCATCTCAAAAACCAAGGTGATGGAGTATGTCATAAAGTGAATGTACATGCAATATGTATATATATATATATATATATATATATATATGTATGTTAATACACATATAGGCATTATTACATGTATATGTATGTAGACATATGCATATCTGTACAGGTAAGATATATACTTTTCCAAGACAAACTGGAAGATCATTTCTCTTTTATTCTAGTTTTACTGAAACCCCAGCTGGAAAATGTAAACTATGTATGCATATAAGTATATGGTTCATGTGTACATATGTATGTATTATACGTATAATTTATATTGATCATCTGTATCACTCTCCTCAGTGTTGATGTCAACATGCAATAGCAATTGATAAAGTAAGATGGTTGGTTTGCAATCTGAGTGGGAAAGTCAGGTTTTTAATGAGCATTAAGAAATACTTCTTTTTATTAGCTAACATTAAAATTATTTTTGTGACCTCAGAATATCTCTGGATCTTTATTCATTGATTGACTCTGAGCCACATCATCTACAGTTTGTTGTTAGTGTGAACACAACTATGGCATTTATCTGGTATTTACATCCTTATCCACTTTGGAGAATGTTTTCTATCTCAGAATAACCATCTGCCTCATTTAAGAACGCTGATGGTCTACACTTTTTGGATAGAAATAGCATTTGATTTAACAATGTATGCTTAGTGAGACTTAGTGCCAGGGAACACTTTTGGAATAATTTATCAGACATTGCACTCCTGTGATTAATGACCTTGATAGATTTACTCAGTCTTTAGAATTTGTCTAAGATTCGTCAGAGAAGAATGCTAATAGCCATGGAAATGGGGAGTGAAGGAGTGCTGCTCAGTTGTGGCTCAGCCCTTCCCCGTGACCTCTGCTCTTTGCATCTTTGAGCTACTCTTCAACTCTAGGAGTTGTGGACAAACCATAGGAATGCGTGTGTGTGTCTGGTGGAGTGACTGTGGATGACAGGCCCTGGCTATTGATTGATTGTGCATCAATTTAGCAAATTCATTTTCTCATTCTTTTTTATTTTTTTTTCTGAAATGGAGTCTTGCTCTGTCGCCCAGGCTGGAGCATAGCAGCGTGATCTCAGCTCACTGCAACCTCCGCCTCCCATGTTCAAGCAATTCTCCTGTCTCAGCCTCCCAAGTAGCTAGGACTACAGGTATACACTACCATGCCCAGCTAATTTTTGTATTTTTGGTAGAGACAGGGTTTCACCATGTTAGCCAGGCTAGTCACAAACTCCCGACCTCAAGTGATCCACCTGCCTGGGTCTTGCAAAGCACTGAGATTACAGGCATGAGCCACTGCGTCCAGCCCATTTTCTCATTCCTGATGACCTCTATACATGTCTGCACTTTGAATTCTCCTTCAAACCAGCTGTAATATCTTAGGGTTTCCCTCACAAATTGAATTAGTTTAATAAAATTTTTTGACACACATTTAAAAAAAAAAAGAAAGGAAGAAGAAAAGATGCTGTCTCTTTCATGAGCCATTGAATACATATGGGCAAAACCAGTTCACTTACCCTCTCCTAGGCTGATGTCCGAGGCAGTTTCCTCGCCGAGGCAAATTCTGCTTATTCAAATCCTTATTTGAATAATAATAGCAGAGGAAGTTCAGAGTGGCTCAGATGATACTCTTGAATTGCTTTTAAGATACAGATATGAAGCCAGCCCCATGGCAAAATTATTTCTCCAATCTCTATTTTTCATCTCTAAAGAACAGCACTGATTAGGCCAGTGTAGAAAGAACTAGAATATTAATTTTAATATTAATATCCTACTAACTATTAATAGACTGTTCTTGCCCTCCTCATTCTCACTCCCACCTGTTGTGTCCCATCAATCTAGCCAATCATGCAGTACTTTCAGAAAGATTTTTAAAAATAAAACTGTACTCTCTCTCCATCTTATGGTTTATTGCTACTTCTCTCAAGTGAACCTTTTCTACTCCACCTCTTCTTTCCAATCTCCCTATCAAAAAGTGACTTCTTCTAAACTCTTACAGGGCTACTTTCTAGTCATGGCATTGGCACGTGGTCTTGAGTATGACAGATAAGTGCAATTCATTCATTCGTTCAATCAACAAATATTTCCTGAGTGCATGCTCTCTGCCATTGGGAATATAACAGCAAACAAAACAGAAGTGGAACCTGCTTTTATGGAACCTGCATCTTATTGTATTCAATTCCTTCCTTCCTAAATGGATGGATGCTTGAAATCAACTTTCTCTTCTGCAAGGTCAACCCTTGAAAAGATCAAGGCAACATGGCCCTCTGCCAAAGAGTGATAAAGTCTCCACTATGGTTTAATTGTTAAACTATCTTTTTCTCAAAATGTGCTTTGCCCATTCCTACTCCCCATCTTTCCTCACGCTGCCTGGAATACCTCCATTCCACTTGGCCTGCCTGAAATTCACTCACCCTATCCAGAACAACTCCCATCTCTTCCCTGAAGCCTTCCTGCGCCACTTTGCCCAGCAGTGGTCTCTCTCCTTTAACTTGTAGAGCACTTGTGGATTACAACTGAACTTCACAACTATATTATACCTTCTGAATGCCTCAAACTGTTTTCTTCCAATGCTCTCCATTCTTTCACCTTCCATTTATCAGGTTCTTTATGGAAGTTTTTGATTACCCAAGTAGCAAGACACTATGAACATTCACGGAATAGATGAGGATAAATTATCTAGAATGATGAAATCAGTATCTAGGGCTTTTATTCAGAGACTTTCAAAGAGTTTTGCACCTTGAAAAACACAACAAAGGAGACTTTAAAAACTGATTTTGAAATGTTGGCCCTGAAAGTAGGGATTACATTTATATCAGAATAACTGAATTTTGGTCTTATGAGAAGTTGTCATTATTCCCCATTTGTAATATCTATAGGATGTGGTTCACTTCAAAGATCATGTTTGTGCTCCTAAAAGTATTTGTTTTTTATAGTTTAGGAAATACTCTCAAAGATCTGGTTGGAGATGAGATATTAGTGGTTACCCTTTGCCCAGAGCTAACAATGAGTCCCCTGAGAGTCCACAGCCAGGCTGGGCTTGGTCAGACACCCAGAGAAACAGCACCCATAGCACTCTTCATCTGCAGATAAGAAAGAGCCTCAGAAAAAAACCTGTAAAGTTCTAATCATACATCTGACAAAACAGCCAAAAGACTAACACAAACGCTTATTGCACAACCACTTTAGTGACTATTAAGGGTTTTTAAGGGCCATTTAACTTTATCACACTTACAAAAAATTTATTAAAAATGTATTAAGTGCTGAGTGTCCCGCTAAGTACAATAAAAACTGAGTAAATAAAATACATTCTCGTCTTCTCTTTGTTTCATCTCCTTTCTCTTGAAATCAAACTTTTATTTTAAAATATTCTATGTATTTAATTTGTAGTAGGTGATATATTCACATGGTTTAAATATTAACACATATAAGAAAGTATAGAGTAAAAAGGCACTTCCCCACCCTTCTCCCTACAGGTAACCACTGTTGTTAGATTTGTTTGTTTGTTTCTAATTCTTACAAAAAATTAGCATGTACAAGAAAAGACCAATATATAGTCTTATTTTTGGAATTAAGCTTCTCTTACCATAACATATCCTACACCAAATCATTGGGAGGTAGGGTGGAATGCCTCCTGCTACTGTAAACAATGCTTATGGTAGAGCAAAGAGCTCAATAAATGCTTATGGACCAAAAGAGACTCACTGAGAGAAGAACCAAAAAGGCCATAGCTTGTCCTCTGCTTCTTCACCAATACTGTGAACTCAATCAGCTCCTCACTTGAGGCAAAGGCACACAGGCCTTGACTGGTTCCCTTGAGGTCTCTTCATCCCTGTCCTATTTCCCTACCTGAGATTTAAATGGTTTTGAGAGAGATGGGAAAAGAGAAATTTAAAAGGTTAAGAGAAGAGGAAATGAGGAAAGGAAAGAAACCGAAAGAAAGGCGCTGAGGGGGAAAGGGAAGGTGGAGCTCCAGAGAAGCATGCATCGCTCTGAGAGGAAGGATCAGAAAGAAGGCCACCAAACACTCAACACTGCCACCCACCCTCCTGCCTTGTTCCCACTGCCATCCTTACTTTGAGGACAGAGTAGGATTCACGGTGCTGAAACACCCAGTATTAGGACTCCATAATTATATCATGGCATGAAGTAGTTACAGGATGTTTGGGCCTGGAGAAAACATTTCACTCTAGACAGACACATGCCTGCCTGTGCTCTTTTCCACATTTGGGAGGCCATGACCTTTATTCCCACACCCAAAGTATCTATTATGTGTGAAGCCTCAGTTCCAAACTTTTTATGGTATGCCTTTTTGTCAGAAGCAAAATGTTTCTCAAAAACATTTTTTTTCAGCTCTTCACATACAAATCCTCTTATCCCAAAAAGTGGCTTACAATTTCTATTAGAAGCACATCTAAGTCCAAGAAGAATCTGGAATGTCACACAGCACCTCTACCCTTGAGGAGCTATGGCTCTTCTTTCATACTGCAGTTGAGAACCTCTTTATTAATCGATACAATATAGCCTCTATGGCCCAGTGAAAGATATATGCTTTCTTAATTCACAGTATTCACCAAATTATAAAAATTCATTTGTACCATTTAGTGTGTCTTCATGAAACTGGGGAGCTACTGGTTAGGATAAAGATACTGTTATAGAACAGAGAATACAAATCACTTGAAATCCATAACCAGTTTAACCACAAAGACAGCCAGGAGCCCTCTGCTACTCTAGGTGACAGCAGGAGCTGGCAGATGGTAGAAATACCCTTTCTGGCAACTGTGCCCAGTCACCCTGCATGGCATGATGTAAGATAAAAGCATCTGCTGACTTCCAGGGGTATAATTACCACCAGGGTGGGGGTGTAATTAAAGTAAGCGTAATTTACCTTAAAGAAGATAAAAATTAAGAATTATTAATGACAATAATAATTAGCTCTTTTATATCTAAGAATCACAAAATGCTTTACAAGCTGTAATTATCACAGCTCCCCTGAGGAAGGGATTCATATCTTACAGTTCCTCATTTAACAGTGGGATGAAGCAATGGACATCAGGGAAGGCAGAAGGGGGTGGAGTACTGCCTCCTCTGTCATCTGTCCTGTAAGTGGTGAAACTACAAAGAGGCCCCAGAAAGGCTGACTCTTATTAAGGTGAGTACCCTCATCCCCAAGCCATCAGGCAAACAGCTGGTCCATCCCAGGACCAAGTGATTCATCTCATTCTAACCTGTTGGCCATTTAAACTGCCACAATGCAATAAAATTATATCATATCAGCAAGCATTTTTAAAACATCTATTAGGAATAAACGATACAGGACTACCTTCAAAAAACTTAAAACCTAATTGAGAAGGTAAAACAAGCACCCATTAAACTAGAGAAGAATATAAAAATTACACATTAGTGCTAAATTGTATGATGCTGACTATGTATGCTATAGGGGAAAAAAATTTTAATTTAAAGATCACTCCATGTAAAGGTCAAAGAAGGTTTTGAAAAGGAGACTGAACTTCTCTGGGGCCTGAAAGAAACTATACTAGGTTTTAGATTGACAGAGGTGAGATCCAAGAGGTGGGTAAATGAATACAAAGAAGTGATAGAAAAACTTGAAAGATTTAACACATAGTTTTTTAAAGAAGTCTTTGATGGAGAGCTGTTTGAAGCATCTTACATTTTTTCAAAGCCATGTAGAATTACCCTTCTTTGAACATTTTCCCAGAATGTCAACATCATAGTTCATACTGGGTTCTGGAGGAGTCCTTTAGGTTAAAGATGACAAGAGAAACTTCTTTGCTTTATCTAAATCTTTACTCTGGAAGTTATCTGGTTGAGCTAAGTCAGAGTCTGGGCCAGGTAAATGTCACAGAATGTCAAATCTGTCTCTTTTTTTCTGGCTTCTAACAGGAGAAAATAGGAGATGAGCCCTTGAATGAGATAAAGACGAGGAAAATCTAATACTCTTAGTATTTTATGTGTTTGTTTATTAATCCAGCAGAGCCCCACCCCCAAAGATTTCAAAAGTGACAGGGGTTTCATATTAATATAATATTAAAGCATCTAAGTAATATAAATTTTATTTTCTCTTTTTAATTCCTCTATAATAAAGAGCTCAAGTCTCAACACCAAATACCAGGATAATACTATAGCTGTACTATAGATATGCTCTGATAAGGAAGGGCATTCTTGCAGAAATGGAACAGGGAGACCTGGGTCATTCCCAGGCCAGTCAGCAATATTCCCTGACCTTTCAGTGCCTCAGTCTCCAGTCTTAAAAAAGAGTGATTTTGGAGCTTTTAGTCTATAAAAAATGAGGAGATCTTTCAAATTGTAAGAATATTTTTATTTTTTTGACGGTCCACAGTAAAGGAACACTACTACATTTCAAGAATTCTCAGTTGGTCTCAACTAAAAATAGACTGAACCAGTTGGTTAGGATTTGATAATTTTCTACATTTGTTAGCTTTTACCAACCTTCTGAAAAACTAGAAGGCCATGGAAACTATTTCTCTGTCCAAGCTTTATGTCACTGGCTCCTTTTAAAATGATATTCTCAAATAATGACAGTGTATAAACTAAAAGAATGTTATGTAGCAATGAAGATACTTCACTAGGAGAATTTCAAACTTGATTTTGGATTTAGCATGTTAATCTACTTTACTTTCTGATGATGGACCAAGAGCAGGAATGGAGGCCAATTTTCTTAGGTTAATGCAGGTTTTAAAATATTTTCCCTTATGCTGAACTAACTTTTAATAAGAGTGGGTAGGAGAACCATCACTGAATTTTAAAATCTAGCATCATTCAGAGAGGAGGAAGAGTTTTTCTGTTATAATGAATGCAATTTGGGGTATTTTTCAAGGCTGTTCAAAAGTATGTGGGTGGGGGGAATTGCCTTCTAATTATAATTTTAGAATGGTTAATGCTACTTTTCTCTTTATTTTCATGGAACCTAACAATTTCCAGTTCCCTTTTCGGTTTATTCCCTATAGAAAAATATCCCAATACATCAAACATTGGAGGATACAAACAAAAGCAGACTTAAGGTAAGCCTTGCCCAGGTTATTCTTTGAAGAACACTCATGATTGCAGTGTGGTCAGTGCTTATGATGGTCTTATCTTAGAATCCAAAGAGTAAGAGATCTGCATAAAATCCTAGACTTCAGTGTTGAAGCCTTTAAGAGGCAGAAATGAGCCATGCTTATAATTGTCTTACCATTCCCTGTCACTTCTACCTTCCTCTTAACCCCACATCTGGGATGACAGCAAGTGAAGGGGCATATAGAGTTGAATTCCATTATAATTTGGACCAATCTGCATATAAAGAAATAGCCACCAAGAATTAGATTCCAAATTTTCACTCATGCCATTGAAGGACCCTAAAGTTCCCTCAAAATTCAGAAAACCAATAATTGCCTCTGTTGGACAAAGGAGGAAACAAAAGTGCAGAGAAGACATTGAATCATCTAATAGTCTTCATAAGCCTTACATTTCAGACTATAGTCAAAGTTTCATATAGTCTGAAATGTAAGGATGGAAGTCACTGACAACCATGGATAAAATCCAATTCTTTACAATAAAACAGCACTGAAATTTGCAAATGATCAACCGAATTGAGAAAGCCCTGATGGATATAATGGGCTAGAATAACCGATTACCTCAATGTGCTTCCAGGAGAAGCAGACTCAAGTGTTTAGATGTCATAATCATTAGTAACTGAGGCTAAGTAGGATGATTATATCTACAATAATGCATTACACCAGCTCTTTTTCCCCAGGGGCATCAATATGCTAATGAGAAAACTAATGAACAAACTTCATTTAAGTTTAATCTCTCTAAGAATGAAATTTCACAGATTTCAAGTTTTCTTATGAATGATTTAATAAAAATGTATTTCTAAGGTACCCTCCCAAACTGTTTACTGAGGAGGCAGTCTCCAGTCTGTAAGAAAACCCTCGTAAGACCCAGGAATACAAATGTAAAAATTTTTCCTACCTGCATTTTTAGAGAAGAAACTAACCAATTCTTTGCATCTCTCTCATTGCTCTAAAATTGAAGCAATTGCTTCCGGCAGGGCTTATGAGCAGCTCACCATGGACTGTCACATCCCATAGAGAAATTAATTGCTTTTCATCAGTTTATTTCAAAGTTTCTGCTTAATCCCAAACTAGAGTTTGTATCTTTTATAAAGCAAATGGCTTAGGGGTCACTCCTTTGTAATGAAGTAATAAGCAATTAAGATTCTAAAGATTTAATACCTTTGTTTTATTGTTCAATTTAGTTTTAACAATTAAAGAAAACTGGAGATTCTGCCAAATATTTTACCCTCTTATGTTAGGTGGGGCCAGTACCCTGATTGTCAGGAAGCAAGGTCTGTGAACCTTGTGCCAAAGAGCTACGTGAGCAAATAGTGAGATAAACAAGCCATTTGTGAAGACAGAGGTGGAGCTGGACTTGTTAGGAATGAATCAGGCCATCCCACAGAGTGGGTGTCTCCTTCCCAAGTTGCTCTCCAGGGCACAATTAAAACCCCTATAAAAGGCCAAGCTCCCAGTTACCCAGTACACTTGCCCGTGGTGTCAGCGAGCACTGGACTTCTTCCTCTGGTGAAGTGGGTAAGTCCCATTCTGTGGGATTATGGTCTTCTTTTTGATTCTCCATTTTTATAGCTATTTCAGATGTTGGGGCATGGGGGGAGGTTCTAAGTGCCAGAAGGTATCAGTATCTTACAGGGATAAATAAACTTTTACTAATTCTTTTCCATCTTCTTATGGTTGGAGCCATCACTGGAACTGAAACATAACCCTTCTCCCTGGGCTCTGAACTCTATACTTCTCTGAACTCTGAACTCAAAGATGATCATGTGTGGCTCTGATAGGATTCATCTTCCTAAAAACTTCCATCTCAAAAGTTTGCCAACCCTCTGTTCTCTTTTACATTGGTTCTACCTAATATGAGCCATCTTCATACAGTCACAGCATCTAAGATATTGGATTTGAGAATTAGATAAAGAAGTTAGCTAGGTGAACCATTTCACATACCCTGCCAGCAATGCCATCAATGTATTCTTATAACATTGACCTACTGCTGGCTAATGTTTTCTAAAAAGCCAAGATTCCAAGAAAACCAATATCATTCACAGTTTTCTGGATTGTTTGGTTCAGAAAGGACCTCTCAGAAGCTTTCAATACTTCAATATCTGAATATCTGTATTATATCTGTGTTGGAGCAGGTATCAAACACTCCCTGTTTTCTGCATGTGTGTATCTGAATGTTACCACCTTTTGACTAGGAAGAAGTACTATTTAATTTTAAAATTGCTGACTTATGAATTATATTCTATAAGAGTTCCTAAATTCCTTATGGACTGTAATGTTGGGGAACAATTCACATTCCCTTCATTGTTCTATTTTCTACCAAATGTTTTGCTGACATGGCTGCTATCCACTTTAAGATACTCTCAAGTCTTCCTTCACCTTTTGGCTTTTACCTGTCCTTTTTGCTCAACTTTAAAGCAAGGTGTTTATGAGTAGAAATATATCAAATTTTGATTTCTGCACTCCTATCTTTATTGCCTGCTCTGAAATATGCTGGAGGAAATAGAGAAGAAAAGGACATAGATAATCCACATTGGGTGGACAATCAAAAGCTCACTATAGGATAGCCTGAAGATGATTCCCTGGCTTGGAATTTCTCAGGATCGCTTTTTCTCTTTCCGATACAATATTCAAAGGTTAAACTGCTCCGAAAGTCCAGGTTGAAAATACTGCTATAAATTCAACTTATTTGGGAATCTGCCTGAAATAGTGTGAATGAAGCTTTCCCAAGAGCAGAAAGGAGATTTTGATTCTGGATCTTATTTTATTGTTAGGTTTACTTGAACTTGAAAGAAAGAAAAAAATGTCTCCACTTCTGAGAAGCATCTGTGACATCATTGAAATTTTCAATCAATATGACTCACATGATTGTGATGGAGTGGCATTAACTAAGAAAGACCTGAAGAACCTCCTTGAAAGAGAATTTGGAGCTGTACTTCGGGTAAGAACTAATAAAAAAAAAAAGAGATCTGTTGACTTGAAGCTATGAGATTTATTCTGAGGAAGCCAGAGCAAGGAATGGTGGCTTTATATTCATTTTACACAACAACTTGTCTACACTACATCCCCCATTCATTTCTGAGCCAGAAGGTACTTACTTGGCATTGTAGTCTGAATAATAAAG
The DNA here is from genome assembly GCF_001604975.1 of Cebus imitator. Lineage (NCBI taxonomy): Eukaryota > Metazoa > Chordata > Mammalia > Primates > Cebidae > Cebus > Cebus imitator. Next base: position 122,613 of record NW_016108116.1, on the reverse strand, counting down.
TATTTCATGTACTTGATGGTGTGGCCATGTAAATGAGCTCTTCATGGGACATTACCACAAAAGATGTCAAATCAAATTAGATTTGGAGAAACTTAAATTTGTTTGCAATTTCAAAACTGAGATCAGCCTGATCTCTGCTAAAATGGTGCTACCCATAAATGTTTTGTTCTGTTTTCTAATATGGAATAGAAACCAAATCAAGAGTACTGGCCACTTCAGACAGAAGAAGTGACTACCGCAAATCTTCACTAATTTCCATTGTAGCTCTCTCAAGGATGAGTTCATTCTCACTCAATTAAAGAGAACTTGTTTATTCTTTCTTGAGGTTGAGTAGCTTTGTTAATTTTACACGTAAGTTCACCACGCAGTTTTGAATCTTCACTTCAAGCTCTGCCTCTAAGGTATGTAGGCTTACCCACTATTCTACTTTGTGTCTCTCTTCCTACATCCTCCAGTTTGGTCAGCACTAAATTACGAGATGCAAAAATTCCCAAGTTGAAGGTTCATATTTTACATGGGGACAAGACTTGATACACACTGGGCATTTTTCTAATTGCTCTGAATGTCTCTTGAGTGTGAGCATAGCATAAAATATATCATGTGTGAATACAGTTTTACTACCTGTAAACAGTACATTGTAAAATTTTTGTTTTCATCATTTTTATAGAGACCACATGACCCCAAGACGGTAGATCTGATCCTGGAACTTCTGGATCGTGACTGTAACGGGCATGTCGATTTCAATGAATTCCTCCTATTCATTTTCAAAGTGGCTCAAGCTTGTTACTACGCTCTGGACCAGGCCACGGGACTAGATGAAGACAAGCGAACCCTCTGTGATGGAAAGGAGAACCTGTTACAAGATCGCAGGCAAGAAGACCAAAGGAGATTCGAGCACCAGGGCAGACAACTGGAAGGAGAACCTGGGCAACGACGGAGGCAGAAGAGGCAGGAACAGGAGAGGGAGCTCACTGAGGGAGAGGAGCAAAGGGAGAAACAAGAGCGACTTGAGCAGCGTGATAGGCAGCGCCGCGACGATGAGCTTCCAGACGACAAGCAACAGCGAAGGCGGGAGCTGCAGGGGCTGAGGAGGGAGTGCCGTGAGGAGAAGCAGCAGCGAAGGCGAGAGCTGCAAGAGAGAGTGCTCCAGGAGGAAGAAGAGAAGCTGCAAAAACGGGAGAGGCAAGAGCAAAGGGAGCGCCTGGAAGATGAACCGCAGCGGCAAAGAGAGCTCCAGGAGGAAGAAGATAAGCTACAGAAGCAGGAGCGGCAAGAGCTGAAGAGGGAGCGCCAGGAGGAAGAGCAGCAGCTGCAAAGGCTAAGGCCCGAGCAGGAGGAAGAGAGGCGCGAGCAGCGGCTGAAGCGCGAGCAGGAGGAGGAGAGACTCGAGCAGCGGCTGAAGCGCGAGCAGGAGGAGGAGAGGCTCGAGCAGCGGCTGGAGCGCGAGCAGGAGGAGGAGAGACTCGAGCAGCGGCTGAGGCGCGAGCAGCGGCTGAAGCGCGAGCAAGAGGAGGAGAGACTCGAGCAGCGGCTGAAGCGCGAGCAGGAGAAGGAGAGGCTCGAGCAGCGGCTGAAGCGCGAGCAGGAGGAGGAGAGGCGCGAGCAACAACTAAGGCGCGAGCAGGAGGAGGAGAGGCGCGAGCGGCGGCTGAGGCGCGAGCAGGAGCTGGCTGAGGAGGAGGAGCAGGAACAGGTCCGGGAGGAGATTAAGAGCCGCACCCTGAAGTGGCAGTGGCAGCTAGAAAGGGAGGCCGACGCACGGCAAAGCAAAGTCTACTCGAGGCCCCGCAGGCAGGAAGAGCAGGAGGAGAAGAGGCGGCGCCGGGAGCGTGAGCTGCAACGGCAGGAGGAGGAACCCGCTCGCCGGCAGCAGCAGCAGGAGGAGCAGCGCCGGGACTTCAAATGGCAGTGGCAGGCTGAGGAAGAGAGCGAGAGGCGCCGACAGAGGCTGTCGGTCAGGCCCTTGTTGCGGCAGCAGCGGGAGAGGCAGCTGAGGGCCGAGGAGCGCCTGCAGCGGGAACAACGGTTTCTCCAGGAGGAGGAGGAGAAGGAGCAGCGTCGCGAGAGGGAGCAAGAGCTGCAGTTCCTGCAGGAAGAAGAGCAGCTCCAGCGGCGGGAGCGCGCCCAACAGCTCCAGGAAGAGGAGGACGGCCTCCATGAGGATCAGGAAAAGAGGCGACGCCAGGAACAGCGCCGCGACCAAAAATGGAGGTGGCAGCTAGAAGAAGAAAGGAAGAGACGCCGCCACACGCTGTACGCCAAGCCGGCCCCACGAGAGCAGCTGAGGAAGGAAGAGCAGCTGCAGCAGGAGGAAGAGCAGCTGCTGAGAGAGGAACGGGAGAAGAGAAGGCGCCAGGAGAGGGAGAGGCAGTACCGCGAGGAAGAGGAGCTGCAGCAGGAGGAAGAGC
>NW_016108116.1:113129-119600 GCF_001604975.1 Cebus imitator | reverse complement strand
GAGGAAGACGAGCTGCAGCAGGAGGAAGAGCAGCTGCTGAGAGAACTGGAGAAGGGAAGGCGCCAGGAGAGGGAGAGGCAGTACCGCGAGGAAGAGGAGCTGCAGCAGGGGGAAGGGCAGCTGCTGAGAGAGGAGCGGGAGAAGAGAAGGCGCCAGGAGCGGGAGAGGCAGTATCAGGAGGAGGAAGAGCTTCAGCGCCAGGACAGAAAGCGGCGATACCGGGATGAGGATCAGCGCCGTGATCTGAAATGGCAGTGGGAACCAGAAAAAGAAAATGCAGTTCGTAAAAACAGGGTTTACTGCAAACGTGGAGAGAATGAACAGCTTCGGCAATTGGAAGATTCCCAGGTGCGTGACAGACAATTCCAGCAGGATCTGCAGTCCCTGCTGGATGAACAGCAAGAGAGAGACCGCGAGCAAGAGAGGAGGCGCTGGCAGCGGCGCGACAGGCAATTCCCAGAGGAAGAACAGCTGAAGCGAGAAGAGCAAAAGGAAGCCAGCAGTCGCGACAGGAAGTTCCAAGAGGAAAAGCAGTTGCTGAGAGAGGAAAGAGAAGAGAAGAGACGCCGTCAGGAAAGAGACAGAAAATTCCGCGAGGAGGAACAGCTGCTCCAGGAAAGGGAAGAACAGCAGCTGCGCCAAGAGCGTGACAGAAAATTCCTCGAGGAGGAGCAGCAGCTGCGCAGCCAGGAGCGCGAACAACAGCTGCGCCAAGAGCGCGACAGAAAATTCCGCGAGGAGGAACAGCTGCTGCAGGGACGGGAGGAACAGGAGCTGCGCCAAGAGCGTGACAGAAAATTCCTGGAAGAGGAACAGCAGCTGCGCCGCCAGGAACGAGAGAGAAAATTCCGTGAGGAGGAGCAGCAGCTGCGCCGCCAGGAGCGCGAACAGCAACTGCGCCAGGACCGCGACAGAAAATTCCGTGAGGAGGAACGGCTCCTTAAGGAGAGGGAGGAACAGCAGCTGCGCCGCCAGGACCGCGACAGAAAATTCCGCGAGGAAGAACAGCTGCTCCAGGAAAGGGAAGAACAGCAGCTGCGCCAAGAGCGTGACAGAAAATTCCTGGAAGAGGAACAGCAGCTGCGCCGCCAGGAACTAGACAGAAAATTCCGTGAGGAAGAAGAGCAGCTGCGCCGCCAAGAGCGGGAACAGCTGCGCCAGGAGCGCGACAGAAAATTCCGCGAAGAGGAACAGCTCCGCCAGGAGAGGGAGGAACAGCAGCTGCGCCAAGAGCGCGACAGAAAATTCCGCGAGGAGGAACAGCTCCGCCAGGAGAGGGAGGAACAGCAGCTGCGCCGCCAAGAGCGGGACAGAAAGTATCGCCGAGAAGAAGAGCAGCTGCAGCTTGAGGAGCAGGAAGAGCAGAGGCGCCGACAGGAACGAGACCGGAAGTACCGGGCGGAGGAGCAGTTTGCCAGGCAGGAGAAGAGCCGTCATCAGGAACAAGAACTGTGGCAAGAAGAAGAGCAGAGACGTCGCCAGGAACGAGAAAGGAAATTCCGGGAAGAACAGCTCCGCCGCCAGCAGGAGGAAGAACAGAGGCGCCGCCAAGTCCGGGAGACCCAATCCCAAGAAGGCAAGGGCTATGGGCGGCTTCTGGAGCCCGGCGCTCGTCAGTTTGCCAACGTCCCAGTGCGCTCCAGCCCTCTCTATGAGTACATCCAAGAGCAGAGATCTCAATACCGCCCTTAAGAGATATTGCCAATATGCTGACACCTGCCCAAGCTTTGAGCACAAGAAAATGAGAAACACTGGGTACCAAGTGATAACTCAGATGTTTCAGGTTGTGGGAAAACTCTCTAATGTTAGAATGTCTTTTCTTCCAAAATCTTAAACTACGCTCATTTTATGTACTTTGTACTCCTGCTTTTTATTCTTCCTCAAGTAGTTCTTTACTGCAAGACGTCTTTCTTTTGCTCGTTGATGCAGATGTGGTGTGCATTTGAAAAAAAATACATATAAATCATTTAATTTGTTTAAGGAGTTTTGTTTGAGGAACGTGTTCATGTATTGCTTTCAGAAGTAACAAGAATAATAATAGGATGACTTGAGATTCTAAACAATGGGTCTGTTTGTTTAATGATTGACCCATCTTGTGGAAAGTGCAGATATTTTTAATGTTCAAGTTGCTATTTCTTCTTAAACCTAAATTGATCTTTGCCTGCAAACAGCTTTTCATCTTTTGTGGCATAAATAGCACAGATTCCAGGTAACTGAATTTTTATAACCCTTGAATAGTGCAGGCGGAGTGACCACTGCATAAAAACTTTCTGTGAAATCAGCCTATTACTGGAAGAAATATCTGTTAAGGATAGGTTTAGCTTTGAAGATTTAGAATTCAAATTAGATTTTTTTACACTCCACTTACACATATAATCTCATGAAGCAAAAATGAGGTGTTTCTCAAACAACTTCAGAGTTCAAATTTTAAAATTGTGTCTGGTGTAGTCTACAGTGTTCATTCTACTTCCCCAAGTTTTGAAGAGTTTGAGAATATTACAAAACTTTGTTAATTTTAGCTTATTAGAAGGAAGCTGTTCAGAATCCCATAAACATCTGGCTTACTCTAGGGCAAATAAGAGATCACAGAGGGCATATTGGGGGTGTAAAAAGGAAAAATGTGTGAACATAGAGGCAACTTTCTAGCGGCCCTTTAACAAGACCCATCAGCCCACAAATCATTTGAGGCCTATTTATAATACCTTGGAAACATTCTTGTTGAAATAATTGGACTGTGAAAAATAATAATAAATGTTTGGCAAATAACTACTTTTGTCTGTTTTAACTCTACGTCAATCATAACTCAAGATGTCATGGTCTGGAAACTAACACAAGTTCCCAATCACATAAGGGCATTTTGTTACCGTTTTCTATGTCCAAATATAAAAAAGAGGGGAGGGGATTCTTTGTTTTTCCCCAACAATTTTTTTGCAGTTAGCCTGAACCCTATTTCCATCTGCATACTGAGATTCTCTTCCTGAGTGTTTTTATTCTTGACCCCACAGCTTTCTATACCATTTCTTGCAGCGACTCACTGGTCATGATAAATACTGGTGCTCCCAATGTTTGTTAATATTTCCTTTAGAGAAAGCAGCAGCTTCTTAGTCTCTGATGTCTGATGAGCCAATAATAGAAAATGGCTTGAAACTTCAGATCAGCACTATAAAAACTGTAGATGTCCTGTTGACATCTACACACAATCCATGAGGTGACTGAGTCAGAAGGTACTTACTAGTAATCAGGCTGAAGTATCGAATTATTATCTAATAATCCAAACACCCCTGTGCTGCCTGCTGGAGCCTTACATTTAGTATCCACAGTTTATAACTAGAAATAAGTCCAAGAGGGCCCTAATCAAAACAATATCATTTCTAATCTTGAGAGTCATGATGAGAAAATGCCCTAAAGTTATAGTCACTCAAAATTTTTATCAGTGGTGAAGACAAGCTAAGCTTATAGCTCCTGAGTATCATTCTGATAGAGTAACATGGCATTTTCTTCAAGAAGCACAGCCTCTCTCTCTCTCACTTTAGCAAATGGCAGACACCCACCAAAGACAGACCCTGGGAATCCCCTGACATTGTCTTGGAATTTCATCTATTTCAAATGATTTCTAACTGCAAAACCATTTTTCCCCTAAAGCATACTCTGTTTCTTACTTAAAGATCTTCAAACAAATTCTGTAAGATCTTCACTGACTTTCCTCAGGACCCTCTATGGGTACTCATTCAAGGGCCTCCTTATAAATGCCCAGCCTCAGGATACCTCTGAAATATACACTTCATCAGCTACACTACAGTTTAACAATGACGATTATGGTAAAAATAAAGCCCTGCAGACTTGTAGCACCTTACAAGAAGGTAAAGACATTTCCAAAAAAGGAAGTATTGTTTCATCACAGTTATAATAACATGTAGCTTAAAAAAAAAAAGTGTCAGCTAGCCCATGCCCTCTACCTGTTATTTTAGCATGCTGGCAAGGGAACTGAAGGCCAAGCCTTGTGCTCCACCTGAATAATGCACATGCATGGGCAGAACCTTAAGGCTGTTGGGCAATCGCCTACTTAATTATAAACTGGGAACTCTATTAGCATCACTTAGGCTGCTGCTGGCGAATGGGATGAAGAGTTTAATATGCTATGATAGAAAAGCCAGTCTCTGTGTGTTGTTGTGACCTCCCCACCCCACAGAGGTTGAAGTCTTAACCCTCAGTACTTCAGAATGTAATAATATTTGGAGATGTGGTATTTATAGAGGTAATTAAATTAAAATGAGGTTGTTAGTTCGGGCCCTAATACAATATGACTGGTGTCCTTATAAGAAGATGAAATTTGGATACAGACATGGACAGAGGGAAGATGATGTGAAGTTGCAGGGAGAAGATGGCCATCAACAAGCTAAGGATATAGTCCTAGAACAGATCCTTCCCTCATGGCCCTCTGAATAAGCCGGCTCGGGTAACACCTTGATCTTGGGACTTGATCTTGGGACTTCTGGATCCCAGAACTGTGAGAAAATAAATTTCTATTGTTCAAGCTACCTAGTCTATGGTACTTTGCTATGACAACCCTAACAAACTAATACAATATGTATCAGTAAGGTGGCATTATGTTGCTAGGTAAGCCTGTCTGTATCACGATGATCATTATCCTTTGACATTGTGCAAGCAGGTTCTGGCTCCTCAAAGATAAATTATGTTCCCATTAAATTTGCCATAGTTTATATGATAGAGTGGAAAGAAAGCTACAATAAATCAAACACCTTGGGTTTATTCATTTAGTCCCTCAACAAGTATTTATTGAGCTCCTGCTATATGCCAAGGCAGTGTTCCAGGCAATATACATACGGTGACTTGTTTCTTCACTTTACTATACTATCTTTATGTCCTTGTCCAAGCCGCTTAAGGTTTCTGGGCCTCCATTATTTTGTATTTCAAACTGTGAGGCTGAAATAGCTATCACCAAGGTTATTTTCAGGACTGAAATTAAAATTATTGGCCAGACAGGTGGCTCACACCTGTAATCCCAGCACTTTGGGAGGCTAAGGTGGGTGGATCACCTAAGATCAGGAGTTCAAGACCAGCCTGACCAACAAGGAGAAACCCCATCTCTAAAAATACAAAAATACAAAATTATCTGGGCATGGTGGCACCTGTCTGTCATCCCAGCTACTCAAGAGGCTAAGGCAAGAGAATCACTTGAACCCTGGAGGCGGAGGTTGCAGTGAGCCAAGATCACCCCATTGCACTTCAGCCTGGGCAACAAGAGTGGAACTCTGTCTCAAAAATATAATAATAAAATAAAATAATTTTAATTTTAATTCCAACATTCAATTTGTTCAATGGAAACTCTCAAAGAAACTCAAATAATGCGTGACCCCAACTTCTACCTTTAGCTAACAAAAAAGGAAAAAAAATAACTGATGAAAATTATTATCAGAGCCTACTTCTGACTTTGAAGATCTTCCCTTTCTGCCCAATCAGCTCTGAACTTTCCTCCATTAGTCTCCCAGATTCTTTTCCAGAGCCCCTTCCTACCATCCCAATTTTATTCACTTAAAGAAAAGACCCTAAACCTACCCAATTTTCTTTGACCCTAGTACTACCAAAGATCATCGTCCCTCTATGAATTTGACATATACATTTAATTATACTCTTTCTTTTCTGAGAAGAAAACTAAACTGAGTTCTAGAATTTGGTCCCGCTCAAACTAAAATTTAGTAGTCATTAGTTAAGTTCTGTAAGTACTCCATCTTCTGCACTAATTGCACATTGCTAATATTTGCATTAAACCATGGTAATTATGAGTTTTTTCAGCAAGTATACTCTGTCAAAGATTATAATCTATGCAATATGTAATAAGCACTTTTCCCTTGTTAATAAAGAGCTGACAGTCACATGTAATAATCTCAAACTAACCTAAATGATAGATTTTTGAGCAGGTTATTATTTTCTGAACCCTTAAAACATCCATGGCAAGCATTCAAATAACAAAAGATTTTTAAAATCTGATTTGTCACCACTCTTCCTTAAGAAAAAAAAAAAAATTGTGTGGCAATTTCTGCAGGATAAAATCCAAGATTTTCAGTTTCGAATTTAAGGCCCTTCCCAATTTAGTGTCAATTCACCTTTTAAACTCTGACTCCCATGATAATTTCTAGAGCCAAGCATATGTTCAAACGGTATTAGTCTATTTGTTGTCATTATGATGCCTTATGATTGTCCTTACTTCAAAGACATATTGGCATACTTTTATCTGTTGGGAGTGCTTCTCTCCTTCCTGGCTATCTGGGCAATTTCTATGCAGTTTATAAGACCTAGGCTGAGTCTGACCTCCTCCCTAAAATCTTTCCCTAATCACCCTGACACACAATGATCTCTCTCTTCATTGAGATTCTTTTTTTTTTTTTTTTTTTTTTTTTTTTTTTTGTTTGTTTTTTTCTGTTGTTGCCCAGGTTAGAATTCAGTGGTGCA
>NW_016108116.1:109491-113108 GCF_001604975.1 Cebus imitator | reverse complement strand
ACTGCAACCTCCGCCTCCTGGGTTCAGGCAATTCTCCTGCCTCAGCCTCCTGAGTAGCTGGGATTACAGGCACGCGCCACCATGCCCAGCTAATTTTTTGTAGTTTTTAGTAGAGAGGGGGTTTCACCATACGTCTATTATCTTCACTATCCATTAATTGGTTAAAATATTTTGCCTTAGCTGGCTTTATACTTTCTTTTTTTATTTCAATAGGTTTTTGGGGAATAGTTGGTGATTGGTTACATGCATGAGTAAGTTCTTTCGTGGTGATTTCTGAGATTTTGGGGCACCCATCACCTGAGCAGTATTTACTGCACCCAATGTGTAGTCTTTTATCCCTCATCCATCTCCTACCCTTTCCACTGAGTCCCAAAAGTCCATTATATCATTCTTACGCCTTTGTGTCCTCATAGCTTAGCTCCCACTTACGAGTGAGAACACATGATGTTTGGCTTTCCATTCCTAGTTACTTCACTTAGGATAATGGTCTCCAATTCCATTCAGGTTCCTACGAATGCCATTATTTTGTTCCTTTTTATGGCTGAGTAGTAGTCCATGGTATGTGTATGTATATGTGTATGTGTATATGTGTGTGTGTGTAGCATTTTCTTTACCCACTTGCTGACTGATAGGCATTTGGCCTGCTCCATATTTTTGCAATTGCAAATTGTGCTGCTATAAACATGTGTGAAAATATCTTTTTTATATGACGACATATTTTCCTCTGGGTAGACACCCAGTAGTGAGATTGCTGAATCAAATGATAGATCTACTTTTAGTTCTTTAAGGAATCTCTACAATGTTTTCCATAGTGGTTGTACTAGTTTACATTCCCACCAACAGCATAAAAGTGTTCCCTTTTTACCACATTCAGGAGTTGGCTTTATACTTTCTTCATCTTCCCAATTAGATTGTAAATACTTTGAAAACAGAGACTATAACTTGGACAGTCTTTATTTTGTACATTCTTTCTATAATAAAAAATAAGCAATAAGACCAGACATGGTGGCCTATGCCTGTAATCCCAGAACTTTGGGAAGTCTAAGTTGGAGGATTTCTTGAGGCTAGGAATTCAAGACCAGCCTGGGGAACATAGTAAGATCCTCTATCTACACACACACAAAAATTCAATTAGTTGGGCATGAGGGCATGTACCCATGGTCTCAGCTACTCAGCAGGCTGAGGCAGGAGGATTACTTGATCCCAGGAGGTGGAGGCTACAGTGAGCTATGATCATACCATTGCACTCCATCCTCAGTAACAGGAAAAAAAAATTTTTTTTAAAGCAATAGAACTCTGATATACCGAGGAAACATGTGGACTCTCTCACTTAATATACATATTATATATTTGACTATATATAATACATATAGTCAAAAACATGGCCTGGGATTTCAAAAGTTACTAGGTACAGTGAAGCTTTCTTAACTTCATGCTAAAATATGACTCAAGGACTCAGGAGAATTAAATGAACAATGCAGACACTCAATAGATACTTGTTAGATGAGTGAAATAATATATCCTTTACAGCTCTTTTCTGTTGAGTACCTTTACTGCCTATCTATCTGTAAAATATGCATTCCTCCCTTCTGAATATTGAAGCCCTAAGTCCTTTCTTGCATCTTGAAAATTCCTCAACCTTGGACATTACCGAGGCATTACTTCTTCTTCATTTTAAGTTCTGGGAATTGGAATGAGTGCTGGTCTTAGCATCTGTCAGTGCCCGTTAGTGAGATGAGAATGCAGGTGTAGATGGAAGGAAAGATGATTCTTGTTCCATGTATTGTTAGGGTGTACGTGCATTGAGAAACAGAAGTGAGACTTTAATACCAGGTTATGACTGATTTTCTTCTGCACTTGAGTTCAAATACAATTCATTACTTTGAGGAGTATTTTCCTTTTGAAAGTTTCCTTTTCTAGTGTATATACCTCAATTTTATTCCTCCTAGTAACATTACTTTGACCCTATTTCTATGAAACAATAACCTTGGTCTTATTATGCTAAGAGTACATTTGCCTCCCTTCTTCCCTGGAGCACCTTACAAAATGTCTTCACATTAGCTTTTCTTTTTTTTTTTTTTTTTTTTTTTTTGACAGGGTCTTGCTTTGTCGCCCAGGCTGGAGTACAATGATGTGATCTCAGCTCACTGTAACTTCTGCCTCCCAGGTTCAAGCAATTCTTGTGCTTCAGCTTCCAGAGTAGCTGGGACTACAGGCATGCATCATGACAACTTTTGTATTTTTATATTTTTGTATTTTTAGTACAGATGGATTTTGCCATGTTGGCCAGGCTAGTCTCAAACTCCTGGCCTCAAGTGATATGCCCACCATGGTCTTCCAAAGTGTTGGGATTACAGGCATGAGCCTCTTCACCCGCCCACATTAGCTTTAATATGCAGACCATGACCAAATCAATCCCCAGGTTTCATCTCTGACCATATGTAGAGAGGAGATGACTAGAAGTAAGCTAGAGAGATGAATTTCATACCATCTTGCTACAGACGCTATGGTCAAAGAAGTCCGGAGGTTAAGAGAACAGAAATATCTAACTCAGTTTAGCAGGGTCAACAAAAGCTTCCCTAAGGGAACTGGTGTTAAAGCTGAAACCTGAGGATAGGGAGGAAGTTAGCCTGGTGAATAGGAAAAGAAAGAGCTTTCCAGGCAGAAATTAAGTCCGAGGGCAAGAGAAAGCACATTGGATTCAAGGAAGTCAGCATTAAGTCTGACTACAACCTAGAATACCAAGAGATAAATGGGAAAGATGAAGTTAGCAAGGTTTATGAGGGCCTTGCAAACCATATTAAGTTTATCTTGAGGGCAACAAAGAATAAATGTCATTTTAACCAGTGAAGTGATTAACCAGATTGGCAGTTTATGAGGATCACTCAGACTGCAGTGTGGACAATAGCTTGGAGAGGGTCATAAGGGAAGCAAGGAAAACATCAGAAGGATATTCCAGTGGTTCCATAAGAGATAATGATGGCCCAACTAGGATAATGGGGGTGGGGAAAGAGAGCAATGAATACATTCGAGAATTAAAATCAATAAGAGTTGGTAATATATTGAAGGGATGATGGAGAGAAGGAGATAAAAGATGATACAGGATTTACAGCTGGGGAAACTGATAGTGGTGTCATTATTGAGAGGAAAGCACAAAGGAGCCTCACTGTAGTGAGGGGAGATGTCAAGTTAAGTTTTACCTACACTGAGTTAGAGGTGCCTTTGAGTCTTCAAAAACTGATATATTTTTGGCAATTGGTTACATGGGTCTGGAGTTTGGGTGATAGGTTTGGATTTTATATGTAAATGGAAAATATCAACATTTAAATAGTAATCGAAGCCATAGAGTAGATGAGACTATTCAGGACAAAAAGATGGAGAACTGGCCCGGCACAGTGGCTCACACCTGTAATCCCAGCACTTTGGCAGGCTGAGGTGGGTGGATCACCAGAGGTCAGGAATTCAAGACCAGACTGGCCAACATGGTGAAACGCTGTCTCTACAAAAATACAAAAAAATTAACCAGGCATGGTGGGGTGTGCCTGTAGTCCCAGCTACTCAGGAGGCTGATGCAGGAGAATTGCTTGAACTGGGAGGCGTAGGTTGCATTGAAAAAA
>NW_016108116.1:69735-108771 GCF_001604975.1 Cebus imitator | reverse complement strand
AAAAAAAAAAAAAAAGAATACTATGGGAAGGAGAAAGATCAAGTGAGGTTATGAGTACCAGGCAGGATTTTGCAAAATGAGAGAGACGTGAGTATGTGTAAATATTGATGGGAAAAACCAATAAAGAGAGACTGAAGTATAGAAAAGTAAGGAAATGATCAACATAGCAAGTTTCCTGAGAAGGCAGGAGAAGATAGCATCCAGGGAGACAGATTAGGCTTAGATGAACATTTTTCTGATGTAACAGAAAGAAAATATGAATGCAAATAAATGTCAGCAAGTTTGTGATTCAGTGAAAGTTTAGGGATTTTGATTTGTTGATTTTTCTTTTGTTAATTTTTTTTATGTCAATAGCTTTAGGGATACAAGTGGTTTTTGGTTACAGGGATGAATTAGATGGCGTAAAGTCTAGAATTTTAATGCACCCACCACCTAAGTAGTGTATGTTATACCTAATAGGTATAACAAAAACTACCAATAGGTAGTTTTTCATTCCTCACCCTCCTTACTTCCTCCCCACTCCTGAGTTTCCAGTGTCCATTATACTACTCTGTATGCTTTTGTGTTCCCATAGCTTAGCTCCCACTCATAAGTGAGAATATGAGGCATTTGGTTTTCAATTCCTGAGTTAACTCACCCAGAATAATGGCCTCCAGTTCCATCCAAGTTGCTGCAAAAGACATTATTTCATCCTTCTTTATGGCTGAGTAGTATTACATGGTATGATTTTTATTTTCTTTATGAAATAGAGACAAGACCACCTTTTATGAAAAGGGAGAGGAAAGGGTCAAATAATTGAAGAGAGTATAGATGGTTTAAAATAACTATTGTAGAATACAGAAAACTAATCATAGAAGCTGTATGATCACCAAAAAGTGATGAGTTTCCATTTGAAGTTAGAAGTTATGAATTTGTCCTGGCACCAACATATTCAGCTGTTGGACTTTTCTCTAGCCATGCTCAGTAGCACATGCAGAAAACAATGACAGACCCAGCCAGGGCTGAGATTTTTCCTGGAAGATGTGACTGAAAGATAAACAGGGAAAGGGAACTGAGGATGCTTAAAGAAATGAATTTGTTGAAGTAAGGGACCATAAAGTCTGTATCAGTCAGAGTTCTCTAGAGAAACAGAATCTATTTTACATAAAGAGTGTGTATATATAAAAGGAGCTTTATTTTAAGGAATTGATTCACCCAATAACAAAGGCTGGCAAGTCCAAAATCTGCAGGGTGGGCTGGCAAACTGAAGACCCAGGGAAGAGCCAATACTGCAGTTCTAGCCCAATAGTCTACTCACAAAATTTCCTCCTACTAACAAGGATGTCAGTCTTTTATTGTTTTCTATTCAAGCCTTAAACTGACTATATAAGGCCTATCTGCCACATTATGGAGGCAATCTTCATTATTCAAAGTCCAGATATTTAAATGTTAATCTCATCCAAAAACACCATCACAGAAACATCCAGAATAATGTTTGACCATATATCTGGGTACTGTGGCCCAGCAATATTGACATATAAAATTGACAGTTACGGAATGTAAGCATGAAAAAAAAGTGAATACAGTCAGAGACTGAAAGATAAGTGTATGTACTATGGGTTCCAATGAAACAGAAAATACAAGGTATTGAAAATCAGTGAATGGGGGAGCTTTAAAGAGAGGAGGCAGTGGAAAAAAAATTGTGAAAACTATACGTATTATTCCAGTCACCAGATAGTCTGCTCAGCCTCTCTGGACAGCTGATGGTGAAAGGCTTTCCCAGACAAAGCCAGTCTCCAAAGACGGAATAAATATTCACCTCTTCAAATTCATAGAGAGCCACACAGCCACAAGGGTCAGGAACATTCAAGGAAAGATGATATCACCAAAAGGACAAAATAAAGCACCAGTCACTGATCTTAAAGAAACAGAGATGTATGAACTACCCGACAAAGGGTTCAAAATAATTTTTAAGGAAGCTTGGTGAACTTCAAGAAAATACAGAGAAGCAATTAAAGGAAATGAGAAAAGCAACAAATAAGCAAAACAAGAAATCTAACATACAGATTGTCATTATAAACTTATTACAGACGTTGAGGTGATTCTAAGTAATGAGAAGTTCCAGGGTAACAGGTAACAAAGTAATACTTCTTTATAAAATAGACCAACATTTTTCCCAACCATTGTTTCTAGAAGTTTAAAATACTGATTGACCCACTAAATATATTTGTAACCAGTTTAGGATAGAACAGATTTATGAGCTTTTAGAGCTTGCTATGAACTGAATGCTTGCATCCCTTCAAAACTCATTCCTAACCCCCAATGTGAAAGTATTAGGAGCTGTGGCCTTTGGGGGTTAAGTCATGAGTGTGGAGCCCTCATGAATGGAATTTATGCTCTCATAATAGGGATCTCAGAGAGCTCTTCCATCATGTGAGGATACAGGGAGAAGATGTTCATCTATGAACCAGGAAGCAGACCAGATTCACAGGTGGTCATCTATGAACTAGAACTTAAATATGCTCCCACCCTGATCTCAGATTTCCAGCTGCCAGAACCATGAGAAATATATTTCTATCATTTGTAATCCACCCAGTCTATGGTACTTTGTTACAGCAACCTGGGCTAAGTGAGAATTCTGGTTATTAACAGGGAGGTAACATAGTATAACAGAAAGAATTCAGTTGTTGGAGTCATGAAAACCCAGGCAGTTTACATAATCTCTTTAAGCTTCAATTTCCTTATAATAATCCATAATTATCAGGATTATGAAAAGTAGAAATAATGTATGCAAAATATAAGGTAAGTAGTCAATAAATTAGATTACTATTTTCTAGCCCATCCACTTGAGTTTTCATGAGGATACTAAATCTACAGAAGTAAAGACTCAAATTTATAGAACTAGAGACAGGAAATACATCTAGTTCTTTTAATTCTGGTATCTTTCATTTTAGTACACTTCTTTCAATATTTTTTCACCAAACAAATATTTATTGAGCACCTAATGTTTCAGGCACTGGGCTGGTGATATAACTGTGACAAAAGTAGACATAGTCCCAGCCCTCCCATGGTTGGTTAATTCAGCAGAATGTACTACAAACCAAATATTTTTACTAAATATTTTTAAATACGTTACTTCTTGTAATTGACATTACAATTCTGGAGTTCTGGACAATGATATCCCCCTTCCCCATTCTGAATAAGAAAATCAAACTCAGAATGATTTAGAAACTTGTCAAAGATTACATGATTACTAACGTTCAGAGGTAGATCAATATGGACTTCCTCATTTGTTTATTCAACAGTTATTTCTGTTCATCTAATAGGCACTGAAATAATTTCTATAATATAGACACAAATACACTGCACATGTTGATTACCCAAGGGCCTCAATATACTATTAAGCGCTTGCACAACTCATGGAAACATTTTTGCCACTTAAAAACAAAATGATATGGTAGCTATAACAAACATCAATCATTTCATTTTCAAATTTGTGTTTGTTATAAAGGGACTTTCAAGAAGGGATAATTTGGAGGAGACTACAGCTCTTTAAAAGTTTGATTATAGTATGCACAAAGATTTAGCTACAAGATATTCATCATACCATGGCTCATATTAGTGAAAAACTGGAAACAAGATATTAAAAAAGGATGGTTACATACTCGGTAGTATAGTCATAGAATGAAATGTGCATATCAAAACATGTAGAAACATATTTAATGGACTAAAAATCTGTTCATCTTATAAAACAAAGCAAATTATAAAATGGTATGAACAGAATGATTTTAGTTTCGTAATAGCAATTTGAGAGAAAATGAGAAAAAATATATACACAAAATGTAAACACTGGTGATATGTGGATGATAAGTGGTAGAGGTGGGTTTTGAACCCAGATTGTCTAATTCTAACTCAAGTGACGATTTTTTTCATTATATTTCTTCTAGAAAAGCTAATTACAATAATCTATAATTTGGTCTCTCCCTTCAGGTATTTAAGATGTAGTTAGAAAGATAAGGTTTGTACACATAAAATGCTTATTATGTAAAGATAGTTGGTAAATGTTAATTTCTCCTCCGTATATTCTGTAATAGGTATTCATAAAATCAAAAAATTATATTAAACTAATTCAGAATGTAAATGATAACATATCAAATAATATAGAAAAGCTTATCATAAAAATGAATAAATAAATAAGTGTCCTGCTCCACATTTCTTCAACCATTCTTCAGAGGAGAGCTCTCTTTAAATGTTTTGTTTTTACTCTTCTGGCAGCAACCTTTGAGAGTAAAAATTACCAATTTTAAATAATATCTCCAGTATTGCAGGCAAGGATTTAAATCACTTACATTACCTCTCTTCTCTTTATCTCAATGTTTGATGTTTTTATTTTTTCAATTTTGTTACTTTTCTAATTCTAAGTAATATACTTATTTTGCTTTTTCCATCAACTTTTGACTGTATCTCTTATATTTTTACATTTCTAATACAAGCAAACATGCCATACTTTTTCCATGGACAGACTCTAATACTTGGTGATATGATTTGGCTGTGTCGCCACCCAAATCTCATCTTGAACTGTAGCTCCCATAATCTCCATGTGTCATGGGAGGGACCTGGTGAGACTTAATTGAATCATTGGGGCGGGTTTTCCTGTGCTATTCTCATGATAGTGAATACATCTCATGAGATCTGATGGTTTTATTAAGGGCAGTTGCCCTGCACATGTGCTCTTACCTGCTTTCATGTAAAACGTGCCTTTACTCCTCCTTTGCCTTCTGCCATGATTTTGAGGCCTCCCTAGCCATGTGGAACTGTGAATCCATTAAATCACTTTTTTTTTTAAATAAACTACCCAGTCATGAGTATTTCTTCATAGCAGTATAAAAATGGAATAATACACTAGGCAAGCAATAAATATCTATATTGTGATATTGAGCACATAGATATAGAAGTAAGACTGCCTGAGAGCAAAAACTGGGTTTACCACTTACTAACTTTATAGCCTTGAGCAAGATATTTGATCTTTCTTTTCCTCATCTTTGGTGTTCTAAAATGTCCAAGGATAAATCTAGGGAACATTTTGTGAAGGTCTCTAAGAAATATTCATCAATTCTTTGATAAATATATCTCCATTTTTTTCCCATTTTATCTTTCCAAGTTTCTTATTACTTGAAAGTGGGATCTCTTATGTTAATTATATATGTTTTTTCTTTTCTCCTACCTCTTACATTTCTTTCTCTTTTTGTTGTATATTCTAAACTGTATTGTTCAATAAGGTAGTCACTAGCCACATGTGGCTGTTTACATTTAAATTTTAATTAATAAATATTAACCAATACCAAAAATTTAGTTCCTCAGTCACACTAGTCACATTTCAAGTGCTTAATAGCCATAGCCACCTATAGCTAGTGGCTACTATACTGGACAGTGCAAATATCTAAAGTTCTATTAGATAACACTATTGCAAAAGTTTTTGTCAACTTTGGTTTTTTTATTATTTTTTTATTTTAGCGTTACTTTGAACCTAAAAATACTTTTTTGTTCTCCAGTTGCCTCTTTTGCCTTTTGGTCTTGTCTCATTTAAACTCTTTGAAATACATTAATTAGAATTGTTTTCATTTATTTTTAAAATAGATAAACCAAAGTTGTACAAAAAGGTATTGCACTTGGATGGCGGACACCCTAAATACTCTAACTTGATCAATATATGAATTTTGTTATATATGTGTAATGAAGTTTCACGTTCCCCATAAATTTGTACAAATGTTTTATGAAGAAGAAAAGACCTACTTAAATGAAAATAGGAAGAAAAGTTGCATTTATTTATGATGTACAACGTGATGTTTTGATACATATATAATGAAATGATTAAATCAAGCTAATTAACACATCCATCACTTCACCTGCTTATCTTTTAATGATAATAACATTTAAAATCTACTCTCTATGCAATATTCAAATACACACTTCATTATTATTAACTATATTCATCATACCAGAAAACAGATCTCCAGACATAATTCTCCTGTCTAACAGAAACTTTGTATCTTTGGACCAACATCTCTTCATTTGCCCTTTCCATGCAGTTCCTGATCACCACCATTTTACTCACTGCATCTATGAGTTCAACTTAGGAGATATGCAGTATTTGTCTTTCTGTACCTGGCTTATTTCACTCAGCATAATGTTCTCTAAGTTCATCAATGTTGTCATAAATGACAATATTTCCTTCCTTTTAAAGGCTGAATAGTATTCTATTGAGTGTGTGTGTGTGTGTGCGTGTATCACATTTTCTTTATTCAGCCATTGACGGATACTTAGGTTGAGTCCATTTTTTGGCTATTGTGAATAACGTGCTGCAGTTAACATGGGAGTGCAGATATCTCTTTGACATACTGATTACATTTCCTTACGATTTATAGCCAGAAGTAAATTGCTAGGGGTTAATATAAAAAATATATAAGAAACTCAACTCAATAATAAGAAAACAATCCAATTTAAAAATGGGCAAAGGACCTGAATATTTCTCAAAAGAAGATAAACAAATAGCTAACAAGTTTTTTGAAAAAATGCTCAAGATTACTAATCATCAGGTAAATGCAAATTAAAACTACAATGAAATATCACCTCACACCTTTTAAAATGTCTAGTATCAAAAAGACAAAAGACAACAAGTTTTGGCAAGAGCATGAAGAAAAGGGAACCCTCGTACACACTGGTAAAAATGTAAATTGATATCATGATTATGGAAAACAGTACGGAGGCTCCTCAAAAAATTAAAAATTAAATTAAAGTTTTTAACTTTTCTTCTGTTATCTGAATTATTTCTATTTCCTCTAGGGTCAGTTTTTAAAAATATAATATTGCTCTTTCTATTTCCTGCTCCTGACTTATTCATATGCTTAAATAATCTTAGTTGCCCATTTATATCAATAAAAAGATTTTCTTTTTCCTGATTTGCATAAATAGGTCCATTTTTACACTAACTGGAAATTTTGTGGCAGGTTTAGGGAAGAAGTCTTTCAATTTGCAAGAAAATGGCTGTCAGGCTGCAAACTTCTCCTACCTCTAAATGTTATAATAAAGCAGGTTTTCCCATAGCACCAATATTTATACTAGATGCCTTTCAGACAATCTATTAGTTAGTCAGCAAATACTGACAGAACACCCACTACAGTCCAGGTACTCTCCTATATTTATATATAGGAGATATATATAGGAGATATTTCTATAAAGGAGATAAAGTGGAAAATAAAGCACATGAATCCTGCCCTCAAGGAACTTACATTTAGTATTTGTAAGAAGTTTGTTCAATTTCTTTTGGAAAGAGTCATGTGGGATTTTGCTAGGGAGATTAGGAAGTAGATGCCCATAGGTCTATGCTCTATACTATAAAGTAGAGCAGGGAGATGGGAATGACCACTGAGAAAGAGCCCCTTATACAAACGTTCAACTACTGTGCCTGTTTACAGCCCCACTTCTCATTCACACCTCCATCATACCTGCTAATTCTGAGTCTAGTGCTTTTCCAGGTTCAGATGGTCAGAAGTCTGCCTTCACCTCTGCCATGCCCTCATAATACATTCTTGGCTGAGGCTTTCTCCATTTATTTCAATAATGAACATTCTACCATCCACTTTCCATTTTCCATAAATTTATTGAAATCTCTTAGTTATGATTCTCCTTTATTTCTGTTCATAATTCCAGTTTATTTTTTTTTCTTTTTGTATATTGATCCTTTTAGATGATTTAGGGATTTTAGAACATATATTTTTTTAGTCCATCATCATCTTAAACAAACTCCTTTTACTTCTATAAGTAAAAAACATAATTAAAATATAAATATAAGCTGAAGCCCTCCTTTTTGCTTGCCAAATTTTCCAGTATTATAATCATTTAAAATTATTTTATTAGCCATTTCTTTTCAAAGTAGCCATCATGTGTTTTATCCAAAGCCCTCATTCAAGACTTCAGTTGTGACCTTTGAAGAATAATTGGCTCTTAAAGACAGTTCTATATTAATCAATATGTTTTTATTGTGCTCTTCTCCCTCAGTCTCCCAACCCCACCTCACCTCTTCCTTTCTATACTATCCCTATGCAAAATTAGACAGGGCTGTTAGATGGATCTGTTTCAAAAAAGAAGAAAAGGCAACCAAATCTTCTCTTTGTTAATGGTTGAGTTGTTTGGGACTTTTTGTATAGAAATCCAAATACTTTTTTTAAGCACTAGACAGAGAGCAATCTCTTTCCTTCTGTTGTCATCCCTCTCAGTCATCACCTACCCAGAGTATGGGTTTAATTAAATGGTCTTGAGTAAGCACTAAAAAAGTGGGAATGCCTATAAAAGAGTTACAGAGCTACTGTTTAGAGACAAGGCAAGATCCAACTCTAACTTTCTAAATATAAACTAGAACAAAACCACAGACATTTAAAGTTGAAAGAGTTCTTTACCCTTCACTATAAGTCACTCCTCCCTTAGTTCTTCCCATGGCAAAACTTCTCTCATAACCTAGCCAACAGATCATGATACAGCTTCTATAGGAACAGTTCATTGCTTTAGTAATGGTCCAAGTCATTCTCAGACAACTCTGCTCCTTAGAAAGTTCTTAAGAACTAGTCTGCTTTTTAGAAAGTTTTAAGCATTGATTCCAGCTGTGTTACCTGGCATTACACAAAATAAGAAACTCAAGGTAATGAAAAAACTATGGGTTCAGAGACATGCTTTCTTAAGGCATTTCAATTCTGAATCTTGACTCTGCCATTTGCTAGGTACATGTCTGTAGGCAAATTGCTTAACAGCTGAAAGCCTTAACTTCCTTATCTGTTAAAAGACGATAATAACTACCTAAAAGGGCTGTGAGGATTAAGATAGCCCATATAAAGCTCCTGACATGTCACAGGTGTTCAATGAGCATTAATTCATTTCTCTTCCACACCCATAAAAGCCCTGCAAGTATTTGAAGACAGTTATTATGTCTCCCGTAAGTGTTTCTTTCCAATCCAGGCTTGAACACACCCACTTCTTCAGGAGACTGGCCAATGAGGGCTGGAGGCCCCTGGAGGACTGGAAGAAATAACTTACTCAACTCTAAACACTCCAGTTCCTGCATAGTGTTGAGAAATAATAGTTGGTACTCAGGTGATATTAACTAATCAGAACTAAGATGACCTTCACATGCCAATTCCAATTCCCAGTAGTCTTCTCTCTTTGGGGGGTGCTGAGAAATTGTTTATAGGTGTAAATTATCAGTAAGGATTTTTTCCCCAAAATTTAGTTCCCTTGTATGTTTCTTGACAATCAGGAAATTTGGAACAAGGTTTTTGCTCAATAGCAATGCTTAGATTCAGCTTTCTGATATAATTACCCCTATTCTCACCCCATCATTAATTTGGCCTGTATCTTTTATACTTGTTTTCATTGATCTTTTGTCTATTTATTTCATCCTTGGATGAGGAGGCAAGGGTGTTTTAAAACATCCTCTATTTTCTTTAAATATCTAAGAAAAAATTGAATCCAATTCTTATTTTCATTAAATATTCTCTACTAAGAAGGACCCAAATCTAGGAGATGATAAAAATGTTTGCCAGTTCAGCATCTCAGACTCACCTCGGTTCTCAGCTTGATGATTTCAACATCTCCCTTTCCCCTTTACAGAGAGAACACAGTAATATAGATGATCAGTTCCAAGCTCCTTGAATAGTAAAAATGTCTTTAAAAAGCAGATCTCAATCACATTTTTAAAATAGTACATCTTAAGTAAGCAAGACTTTGCACACTAAGCAAGATTTTTTTTTTTTTTCCTAACTCTGCCTCTGGGCTAGGAGAGCAGAGCATTGAAACACCTGAATCAACTGGTATCTCCACTTCTGTCACATGGCTAAATAGGGGCCTTTATTTTTAAACACATGATTGACACCCCTCTCTCAGGGTTGGGTCAAATACAGGCCATCCTGTGGACAGACAGAGGGATCAGATGACTTATGAGGTCCCTGCCAGCGCTATGATTTGTCAAACAGAAATGTAATTATGTCCTTAGGTAAAAAATAAGGGAAGGAAGCCAACACTACCTTGAAGATCCTTCAAAACCATAATCTCCAAAAGTCAGTAAATGAATCAAGAAACCCCTTCCCCTTTCTTTTGATGCATCTGAAGCTAAGATTTCATTGAAACTGACTAAAGAAGGAAATAAAATTAAGACAACTGATAACAGAGGAGGAAAGATTGAGTTTGGTGGTGATAAAGCAGGTCATTAAACCCAGAGGGTGTCTCCTTAACTGCGCAATTAGGGACTCAATAAAAGGTTCCAGCTCTGCTGTCAGCTCATAACCCGCTGCCCCATGTTCTACCTGCTCTCACTTGTGAACTAGGTAAGTCCATCTGCTTGAGCATACTTGGGATTTCAGCTGCTGTTTTTCTTATATGTGAGATTGTAAGAGGATTTCAGAGGAAATACATTTTAAATCTATGTCAACCCCTATTAATAATAATAAACTGGGAGCACCCGCCACCCAAATGCATTCC
The DNA here is from genome assembly GCF_001604975.1 of Cebus imitator. Lineage (NCBI taxonomy): Eukaryota > Metazoa > Chordata > Mammalia > Primates > Cebidae > Cebus > Cebus imitator. The sequence continues at coordinate 98,265 of NW_016108116.1, read as the reverse complement.
TTGCTTATGGAACTTCTCTGATCGTTTTCCTTTTTTAAAAAAAATATAAATCGTTTGTATGTCATAGGCATGAATATTATTCAGCAAGGCACAGGATCAGAGCTCTAATACAATGAAAATGTAGAAACATTTAAAGGATGGGAAGTGAATGACTAAGGGGTTGGGACACGGAATCGTGTCTTCTTGGTTAAGGCATGTTGTTTCCACCTGCAAACGTAGGGCTTGATTTTTATGGTGTGACTTCTCTTTCCACTAGAAACTTTACTAACTTTAAAGGTTATACCCTCCTAACCAGAAGAGGCTAGACTGAGCCAAAGGGAGAGAAGAGCAGATAGACATTCTCAGACAAGGCTAGAAGAATGGGTCCAACTCTATTGGCTTCATTTGTGCATTTTAATCCTTATGCTTGAGTTTTCTTATCTCCTTCCTTTTGCAGTGAAGCTTTATCTAAGCACATGAATGCTGCTGTTTACTGAAGGGTGGGGAGAATTGTCTCTTCTAATACCTACCTAAGCGTTGTGGTGAGATTTGATCTCACCACAATGTCTGGTACAAAACTAAATCACCCTTGGAGTTCAGATATAATATTTTAAGATACAGAATAGAGCAGGGGATGCAGTGGAGATGGGGGAGGGACAAAAAGGATGACCTTGGTATCTCCTTCCTGAAGGACCCATCCTGGAAAATGAGCTTTGTTTGTTCTTTCTCACAGCCTCTCTTGAGTTTGTAAAGATGCCTCGGCTCCTGAGAGATGTCCTCTGTGTAATTGGGACATTCCACAAATATGCCAGTGAGGACAGTAACCAGACAACACTGACCGGCAGAGAACTGAAGCAACTCCTCCAGGGCGAGTTTGGGGACTTTCTTCAGGTGAGCTACTCATAGAGCTGTGGAAATTCTTTCCCACTCACCCTTTCTTTACATTCCAAGCAAGATGAGCATGTGTGATCTCCATCCGTTTTACACTTAGCTACCAGCTCTCAGCACTCACTGACTCTCAAACTACTGTTTCCAATCTCAGTTCCCTACTCTGTGCAATTGCCTAGAGAAAATGAGTTTTTCCTCACTGAGATTATTACTTCCACAAAGCTGACTTCTGAAAGGAGTCACAAACCCTTATGCATCAAAATGCAACTCACAAATGATATAAATGCTCCTTCTCGGGCATAGCTCTCTGATTAAAAAAAAAAAAAAATGGCATGCAGAACCAATAAATTCTTGCTATTCTGGGAAAGTTAACCAGTTACTGAGGAATGGGTTCAGAAAAATGGAATTCTTGGGAGACACTCAGGACACTGGACCACATATAAATAAGCTAATTTCTTACTGTGTTTTCATGCAGCCATGTGTCCTTCATGCTGTGGAAAAGAATTTGAATCTTCTGAATATTGACAGTAATTACATCATCAGTTTTGATGAATTTGTTCTTGCAATCTTCAACTTGTTGAACCTCTGTTATCTTGACATACAATCATTGCTAAGTTCAGAATTAAGACAGGTGACTAAACCAGAGAAGGAGAAGCCAGATGATGTGGATCTTCAGACAGCCACTGGAGATGGTCAGTGGACAGCAGGAACTTCACCAACTCAAGAAGAGAGGATGCTTCCTTCAGGAATGGCATCCTCATCTCAGCTCATGCCTGAAGAAAGTGGAGCAGTTGGAAACAACAGAGTGGACCCATGGAGAGAACCCAAGACTCACAACTTTCCAGGAGAAGCATCTGAATACAATGACCCTAAGAACCAACACCTGGAAGGAGATGAACAGAGTCAGGAAGTGGCCCAAGATGTACCAACAACAGAAAACAATGAAGGCCAACTTAAGACAAAGAAGCCAATGGAAGGATCAAAACAGACCAGCAGTCCCACAGAGAGAAAGGGACAGGATAAGGAGATCCCCCGAGAGAGAGATGAACCAGCCAGGGAGAAAAGCGTTTCCAAGATAAGAGACCAGTTTGGAGAACAGGAAGGAAATTCGGGAACCCAAAGTTCACCAGCGCAAGAAGCAACACAGAGACCATCTGAAGACCAGAAAGTTAGAATAGAAAAGGAGAAACACTCTAACACACAAGAACCATCCCTGCAAGGGGAAGATGAACCCAATTCAGAACATGCTGACATGCCAGAACAAGCTGCTGCCAGGAAACCATCTCAGACACAGAAATCAACTGATCCTGAGGATGTCTGTAGAACATTTGACAATCAAGAACCAGGAAAGGGAGCTGACCAGACACCAGCTGAGACAAAGAAATCAGGTGAAACTGAGGATTATGGTAGAACATCTGAGTTCCAAGAAAAAGAATGTGAAACAAGGGACCTGCAAGACCAAGGTGGTTGCAGAAATCGTTCAGAATCATCTGACATGAGAGATGAAAGGAAAGAGAGGAGAGGCCCTGAGACCCATGGAACAGCAGGACAGAAAGAACATGACAGAAAAACTCAGCCACTAGTTCTGGAAACCCAAACACAGGATGGGAAGTATCAGGAACTCCAAGGATTATCAAAATCAAAAGATGCTGAAAAAGGTTCTGAGACACAATATCTAAGCTCAGAAGGAGATCAAACTCACCCTGAACTCAAAGGAGCAGCAGTCTCAGGAGAAGAGGCAGAACACACTGAAGAAGGCACAGCAGAAGCATTTGTGAACAGCAAAAACGCACCTGCAGCAGAAGGGACACTGGAGGCAAAAGAAAAGACACGAGATTTAGCACCACTTGAGAAGCAGTCTGCAGGAGAAAACAGTAGGGTCACCAAGACTCATGACAAACCAGTTGAGGAGGAGGATGGTTACCAGAGGGAGGACCCTGAGTCACCAATCACACAGAACGATAAGGGGTCTTCTGAAACTCCCAACAGCCTGGTTTCAGAGGAAGGCAACAGCAGCTCAAAGACAGGTGAACTGCCTAACCAAGGGGATTCCCAGAGTCAAGGGTACTCACATGGAGAGTCTGCACAGGGAGGTCACGATAATAACTCAGGTACCCAGAGGCAGGGAACACCTGGAGAGAAAAACAGAGCTCAGGAGGCAGTGGTGCTGGCAGTCAGAGGAGAGGATATACAGCTCACAGAGGACCAGGAACAGCCTGCCAGAGAAAAACGCAAGAGTCAAGGCTCAGGAACCAAAGGCCCAGGTGCAGCTGTGGAGCCCAACGGACACCCAGAAGCACAGGAATCTACAACAAGAGATGAAAACAGAAAGTCCCTGGAAATAGAGATCACAGGTGCCCTGGATGAAGACTTCACTGACCAGCTTTCTCTAATGCAGCTCCCTGGAAAGGGAGAGAGCAGAAATAAATTAAAGATCCAAGGCCCAAGTAGCAAAGAAAAGAAAGGTAGAGCACCAGAGGCCCAGGATACTTTGTTAAAAAGGCTGGATGAGGACAATTCAGCCTCCCCCCAGATACAACTTGAAACAGAGGAACCTGTAACATTGGAGGAGGAAGATGAAAGTCCCCAAGAGCTGGCAGGAGAAGGTGATAACCAACAAAGGCCAACCAAGGAAGAGCACAATTCTTCAGTCTCCTGGTCAAGTCTTAAAAAGCAGATGCAGAGAGACCAAGAGCCCTGTTCTGTGGAGAAGAGTACGGTCCATTCCAGCCCACTATACCAGTACCTACGGCAGAAGATACTGCAGGAAACAAACATAAACCAAGAGGAGCATCAAAAACAAGTTCAGATAGCTCAGGCTTCAGGCCCAGGGCTTTGCAGTGTATCCCTCACCAGTGAGATCTCAGATTGTTCTGTCTTTTTCAACTACAGCCAAGCATCACAACCATACACCAGGGGACTTCCACTTGATGAGAGTCCTACTGGTACACAGGAAACACCAGCTCCCCAGGCCTTGGAAGTTAAGCAGGGTCACCCTCAGAGAGAGAGGCTGGTACCGCAAAGGGAGGCAAGCACCACGAAGCAATGAATCATTATCATCTCAACATACCCCCATCTTCTCTCCCAATCACCCTCAATATTCACGTGTATACATTCATATGCAGAGTAACAATCTTCTAAATTCCCTTCCTAAGTTTCTACAAGAGCAAATAATAAAGTATTCAGCAGTGGGAGCCACCACCAAAGAAACATCTGACCAAACAAATACAGTCTGTAAAACTCCTACCAGACAGTGCTACTTCCAAGTGCCAGAATGGACTTCGTCATGAGGCAATTTATTTCAATATACCTGTCATTAAAAATAGAAATTCCTTCCATATCTTTATCGGGTGCCAATTTTTCCAGCTGATTCATTGAATTTAAAATGTAGCAGTAAGAAATTATGGGACTCTGCAATACTCTCTCATAACCATAAAATGTTAATTCATAGATATAGATTATTCTGCTTCGTGACATTTCCTAGAATTATTTCAAGTTCATCCTAAAATTTTACCCTTCAAAATAACTTTAGATATCACCATAATTTAATTATGGTTTTCTAGCACTTGACTACTCATCCAACAAATTTTTATTAAATCCCACTCCTTACACAAACTGTTCACAGCTTCTGGCTCAAATAAACAATCAGAACAATTATGAGAGAGAAAACACAAATCTAAAGTGTGCTTGATTTCATAAGCAGCTCTTGTAACCAACCATCCAGTGAGTCTACTAAAGGTTTACGTATACGGTCTGATGAGGGCATTAAAATCTAATTGATAATTAAACAACCTGATGATCAATTTCTTTTGTTGGTTCATTTTTTTTTATCCTTAGTTCTCTATCTTGCCTTGGAGACACTAATCAAAAACAAAAACAAAAACAATCTTAGTTATTTGTGTTTTTTCAAAAGACTATAATTAAAGTATGATACTCTCCAAGCTTAGTCATGAGTCAGGAAGGGAATAAAATTGTTATCATACTATGTTTCCTGAAGCCAAAAAGCAGGCCAATCCTCCATCTCCTATTGCATTCTGCCTTTGAGGTTCAGTATTCTTCCACATCAACCTTCACATTTTCCAGAGCCTAAAATCCAAGTATATACCCTCCCCTGCCAATATTTTCAAGTCTCTTCATTCTACACTCAAACATGAATTATATCAATATCTGAAAAAATACATATTATTTTAAATGAGCAAGAGATGAAACAATTCACAAAAAAGAAAAATATATTGGTTTTTCTGTTTGTCTATGCTCTAGTATATATATATATATAGTATATATATATATATATATACTATATATATATATGCTCATATATATACTAGAGCATATACTATATATACTATATGCTCTAGTATATATATACTAGAGCATAGACAAACAGTATATATATATATACTATATATAGTTTATATATATATAGTATATATATACTATAGTATATATATATATACTATAGTATATATATATAGTATATATATGCTATAGTTTATATATACACACACACACACATACTATAGACTTACTAAAGAAAAAAATTATGCATATATAATTTTAGTTTATAAAATTATATATAATTATTTAATTAATATATAATTATATATAATTTGTGTGTGTGTATGTGTGTGTGTGTGTGTGTGTGTGTGTGTGTATACTAGAGCATAAACTTATCCCTTTTAGCAAGCAATGTGGCAATAGGTACCTGAGTCCATAAAAACGAAAAACTTCATGATTAATAAATTCACAAAAGAAGCTATACAGATGGCCAATACACAGTTGAAATCCTCATTGCTATTTAAGAATATGACTGACAAAACAGCTCCAGTGGCAGTGGTGCTGGTAGTCAGAGCAGAGGATGTATAATTCATAGGGGAACAGGAACAGCTGAAAAGCAGAAACGTTTACCTATATGGTTTGCTGAGGGCATTAAATTAATGGGCAGTGGCTCATGCCTGTAATGCCAGCACTTTAGAAAGCCAAGATGGGAAGATTACTTGAGCTCAGGAGTTTGAGACCAGCCTGGGCAACATAGTGAGATCTAATCTCTACTAAAATAGAAAAAGAAATCAAAATTTTCTGTACTAAGCATATTTTATTTTCTTAACTGAAAAAATAAAAAACTTAATAGCAACAGTTTTTAAACATTCTCTTAGCATTCTAGCAATCATCCCTAATAGAATGGTGGCCAGAAAGAAGAAAAGTTAGCTGAACTTTTTTTTGGCCATTATCCTTCAAGAAGTATTCCTTTGAAGGCGATGTTGCCCTCCATCCAATAAGCCGAAAGACCTCCAACTTCCGCACTTCTGGACAGCAGACACCAATGACTGTCTTCCCTGAAATACTCCCTTCACTGGACTTTCCCCATCTCCCTAGTTAATTCCTGTCATCCAGTTCCCAAGACTGTGGGCCCTTTCGAAGGACTCTTCTTTTTATGAACTTTCTCCTCATGAGAACCCATGCTTGGTTCAAGTTACTATTATCCCTTTTACACCGATGAGTCTCAATTCACCTTGTTCAAACCTGACTGTGCACTTCCATCCAGTCTCTACAAATGCTCACAGATATGATGCCTTCTCTTGTCAACCACTTCCAGACAAACTGGCTTTTCTTCTCAATTTCCTTCCTACTGTCATTCTATCTTGGTTCTATCATGTTTCAAAGGCACAAACTTTGGAATCATCATTTCCCTCGTCCCATTCTTCATATCTAATCTACTGTTAGCTCAGTACTTTTTCTTAAGCCCATATTCTAGATGCATCTTTCATTCTCTATTCCCTGTAGGATTTCACGTACCCTCCACCTAAAATAATATCTCTCCCCACAGCTTTTCCTGAATGACCAAATCCTGTTCTTATGGGATCTAATGCTGATGACATTTTATGTATTCGTTCCAAATTTTTTTTTAAATCTATGTTAGTGCCAGATATTAGATGAAGCATTAGGGATACAGCATTGCCCAAAACAAGCTGGCTTGTCATCTTGGAGATTATATTCTACTGAAGGAAGGGAGAGACAAACAACAATAAAAAAACAAGATAATTCTGGGTAATAACAGAAGGTAACGTGATAGAGAGGAGGCAGGGGAGCAGGGAGGCAGAGGCAGGCAGGACACGGTTCCAGAGTACTACTTGAACCCTTCCTGATGCCCTGGCTAGAGCAGATCTTATCCTCCTCTGAACTCCATAGTCTTTACACCTTTTAAAAAAATCATTATTTATTGAGCTATAATTATTTGTGTGCTTGTCTAATCTCTTCTCTTAGACTATAAACTCCTTAATGGCAAGGCTCACAACTTACATACCTTGCTATTCTTATTCTTCATTAGCATGAAGTTTAGTGCCAGATATATTCTACTGTTTCAATAAATGTTTGTTGAATACATAAATGAGTGCCTATGTCCTTGCAACAGCCTCTGCTTAGCTGTCCCCCTGCTTCCTGTTCAGTCCCCATTCAATCACTCATGAATTTTGCAAAACACCATTTGCACCTTTTCACCTCCCTCTGTTCAAGGCGTCTCAGTGACACTTTATGTTTTTCTACATGCCACATCAAGTTTAAACTGATCAGATTCTCTGTGATCATCTCTGTAATTACAATTCACCACTAGTTTCTGTAGAAATCTTTCAGAAGTCATAGGTTGGTCATCTAATTGTCTTTTAACTTTGAACCCTCACCTTAATCATTTAAATTCTATCCTACTAAGTTTACAGGAGGCACTATTGGGATTGAATTCACTCATTCATTCATTTTATTTGAACATATTTATTAAGCACTGGTCACGTGCCAGCACCACAGTGTACACTGGACATACCTGAGTGAATGGAGCAGTTAAGGTCCCTGCACTCACGTCCCTGCATAAGACAGGTGGAAAGTTCGGCAAAGAGCTATTCAAAAGCAAGTTGTTAGTAATAGTATTGGTTCCATCTCTGTGCCTCTGCTTTTGTGGTCACCCTCCCTGACATGTTTTTTTTTTTTTTTAATTTCCTCTCTGCTTCCTCAATTATATCTATCCTTCAAGCCTTAAACTAAATCTGACTCCATTAGAAAGCTCACACTGATTCTTTAACTATTATATCACTCACAGTCTGCACCACCCAGATGAATACTTTCATACTTACTAGCTAATATTACACACTAATTGTTCCAGCATTATTTCCCCAACCAAATAGATTATAAGCCACTGAAGAGAAGGAATAATTTTTATACCCTGATACCACCAAGTGTCCTTGAGCAAATGACTTAACTTCTGTGACCTCAGTGTCTGCCTGTATAAAACATCATTATAACTCACAGTTATTGCAAAGAATTAAAAAGAAATAGAGCTAGTAGGCAGAAGATACAACATACGCCTATAAGTCAACGAGTAAAAGGCAATCTCTTTTCTAAAAAAAAGAAAAGACATAAAAGAAGATAATTTTAAGGCCAATAAAAAAGATACTCAACCGCATCAGATATCAGATAATTGCAAATTAAATCAGGGTGAGAACCACTCATACCTATCATATGTCTGAAATTTACAAGCAATAATGTCAAGTGTGTGCAAAGGTGTACAGCAACAAGAACTTTCACACTAGTAGTAGGAGAATAAATTGATATAATAATCATCTTGGAGAACTGTAGGGCAGTATCTCTAAAGTTAACATATGCCAACTCCATGACTAAGTAACTCCAGACCAGGTAGATAATTCAACAGAAATGCCCCAAAAGACATGTTGAAAAATATCCATTGCAGCATGGTTTGTTACAGCCCAAAGGAGAAGACAGTACAAAGATCTACTAACTGAAAATGGACAACAGCAAATTGAGCTATATTCATACAATGAACGATTACACAGCAATGAGACATAGAAGAACTTCACAAGCATAATGTTGACAAAATTAGGCCAGAACGAAAGCCTTCATACTGAGTGGCTGCATTTACATAAAGTTCAAAAACAAAAGCCAAAACCAAATGCTAATCTATGGTATTAGAAGTCAGGATAACAGTACCGCTAGGGAGGAGGGAGGGGGTATAACATGGGGACTTTGGGGTGTTGATTAATGTTCTATTTCTTGATTTGGTCAGTGGTTACATGGAAGTATTTACTTTGTAATAATTCATCAAGTTATACATTTATGATCTGAATATTCTTCAATAAGAAAATATGTTTAAAAAGAATAAGTAGAATAACACATATTAAAGTGCCCAGCTAGCTGGGCGCAGTGGCTCAAGCCTGTAATCCCAGCACTTTGGGAGGCCGAGGCGGGTGGATCACAAGGTCAAGAGATCAAGACCATCCTGGTCAACATGGTGAAATCCCGTCTCTACTAAAACTACAAAAAATTAGCTGGGCATGGTGGCGCGTGCCTGTAGTCCCAGCTACTCAGGAGGCTGAGGCAGGAGAATTGCCTGAACCCAGGAGGCGGAGGTTGCGGTGAGCCGAGATCGCGCCATTGCACTCCAGCCTGGGTAACAAGAGCGAAACTCCGTCTCAAAAAAATAAAAATAAAAAAATAAAAAAAATAAAAAAAAAAAAGTGCCCAGTAAACCACCTGGCATGAGTAGGCGATCAATATGTATCTGTTTGCTATTAAACATTGAACCTGGAATAGTACCAAATATGAGAGATGCTTTATTCATCTATTAATTCAACAATTGACCACCTACTAAACTATGTATACAGGGTATATGGTGATTAACAAAATAGACAATTCTTGACCTCATAGAGCATAGAGTCTGATGAGGGAAGAGAGTCATCTAAAAAATCAACACAAAAGCACTGCATAAGCACAAATGTCAACAAGTGCTATGAGAAAATAAACTAATAGGGAGACCAAATTTAATCTGAGGATCATAGAAGATCTCTGAAAAAATGGCATGTTTCTCCCTGAGAAAGTGGCATATCTCCAGCTAGCTGCAGTGGTTCACGCCTATAATTCCCAGGCTGAGGTGGGCAGAAAATACAAAAATTACTCAGGCCTGCTAGTGCAAGCCTGTAGTCCCAGGTACTTAGGAGGCTGAGACCAGAGGATAGCTTAAGCCCAGGGAGTTAAGGCTGTAGTGGACCATGATTGCACCACTGCACTCCAACCTGGGTGACAGAGTGAGACCCTGTCTCAAAAAAAAAAAAGGTGGCGTGTTTCCGATTGATTACCAAACCCTAGGACAGCAAGGTTGGGAAGATCAATCCTTCCAGATCAATGCCCCACAAAGCATTCAGTGTCAACGTTTAAGGCATGCCTACACCATTCAAAGTGCATTACTTCTACTGGTTATGATGGCAATGGCAAATAGAAATTTATGATTCCTCCTCAAAATGTCAAGAGGCAAGAATCTAAGAAGTGGGGAAATGAGAAAGGCAGAATGGAGTGGTGGTTAAGAACACAGGTTCAGGAGTCAGACTACGTCCAAATCAGAATCAATTCTGAATCTGCCAGTCACTTACAGTGTGTCTGTGGGCAAGTTCCTTAACTCCTCTGTGCTTCATTTTGTGTATGTGCTTAAAATGTTGCACAAAATCTCAAGAAGTTCACCAACTACCCCTAAAAGTAGGTTAGGAACCCTTTTCTAGGGATTCCTAACATCAGAACAAGAGGTCTGCTAATAGTTGGCAGAAAGGCTGAGTGAGACCCAAAGAAGGGGATCAACTCACCTAAGGTCACTTAGCAACCCCGGTGCGTGCGTGCATGCGTGCGTGCGTGCGTGCGTGCGTGTGTGTGTGTGTTGGGGAGGTGCTTGCAGGAGAAGAAGCAAGGCATCCACAGGCTTCCCAAGCTCCCAGCCTTAGCTTCTTCTACATCTCAGATTTTGGCCCTCTGGACACAGGATACCTCCACATATTACTTCATTGTTTGATCATCAGGAGGTCATTCAAATCTGGATCCATGACACAAAAGGAGTAGTCTAACGAAAACAGCTTCACAAATGCCACCTTCTCCTTCTAGCCCAGCGTTGCCTAGAGAGACCTCATGCTGAGTCAGTGACTACACACCTTGCTGCAGGCATTTTGAGGGACCCATTGAAGATCCCAGTGCACTGAATAGTGTTCCCTGATCAAAGCCTTCAAACAGTGTAGGCGGAGGCTAGTTCCCACCACCAATCGGAATCACCCGGTAATTAAATCTAATATTCATTCTACTTGCCTGGCTGATCCACACCGACGTGCACTCTGCTTTCCATCATTCCAAATCACTCAGTGAATTCAGTAAGTCCAGGATGCTCCTATGTAATTAAGAGAAAGATAGCCCTTGTGGCCCATCTCCCTACAGTGCAGCTGTCTCTTACAAGGTGGTAGGACTGCCTTAGCACTTCCATTTTCGTGTCATTCTGCCTGACACTTGCTCCTCTGAGTTTAACACAGGAAGATCCACACTCCACCACAGTGCTGAGGGAGCACCATGAAGAAACGCCAACCCTGACACTCCTGCTAGAGGAATATGGATGATTGAGTATGAAACATAAATCTCACTCCTCAGATAACCTAAATTCTACCACTGGCTCCAATTAACTCTCAAGAAAGCCACACAGAGGGACCACATTCATCTACAATTCATAATAGCTTTCATTGAGTTACATATTGAAGTCACATCCTTAATTTTTTTTATGCCCATTGAATAAAACCTCCTCATTCATGTGTTCAATTTTTGTCAAAACTATAAGAAATACACATGTGAAAGTCACCACTTCTTTGGCTGTCAAAATGCTGTTGAGAACTTTCTCCATTTTATCATGAGATACCCAAATGTATAAAGTCCCCCATGAGATTTCGTTTTAGAGTTCAGTTCTGAGAAATGCTCTCTTTTGCCACAAAAAGTATACATAGTTATCTTACTTTCTGATTGTGAAGGCCATTTAACTGATGGTGTTTTCCTTTCGGAGTTGCTGCCAGAAAGCCCTGAGCCAAGATTGAAGAGTAATAACAGCAATTGTGTTGACCTTTATGACTGACAAATCTGAATTTTCTTTTTCCCTAGTTCTAATTTTCTACTTCTTTTTATTTAACCACTTTACTGTGTATGATAAGTAGCTTCAAATCTATATGCAGAGGCTATAAATAAATACACTAAAAAGGGAAAAATCAAGTCTCTCTCAAAGACTATAAGTAGTGGAAAAAGACATACTTTGGTTTATATACAGTGATATGTTTCCAGTTTTATAACCACTCGTAATGCCAGGAATATGTTTGTCAGAATCTATGTTAGGATGGTGGAAGAAAGAGCCAAGGACATTCAGGAACCAATCAGAGACGTCACACTCTGCAAGAAGAACCCAGAATTCTACATAAAGGACCCAAATGCAGCTTCAACAGCCACATCCACTCTCTTTAGGGTCAATTTGACCTCATCAGGATTTGCCATCACTAATCAGACAGTCAATAAGCAATTAATGAGCACACACTGTGACTCCCCCATTGGCAACCTCTAATCCTTTTATGGAACAATAAACAGATAAACAATCACTAATGGAACCTAGACCCATTTCAATTGTTAAGCAGTTAAGAAGAACAAAATTTGATCTCTGTCCCCAAGCAGCTCGCATAATTGAGAAGACAAGACCTGCTCCAGTGAAACAACGTGCAGCCCAAGGCATGAATAAAGCTTCATCATCCAACTCCTGCCAACTACGTCAGCGGAGACCTGGCTGGACATGGCACCCGTAAACAGTGTAGAAACTCTTTTTAAAGGGGGACAAAATATGGTAATTAGAGTTGTTGATTTGGTTTTCAACAAATATTTACTACATGACTGCCACCTGGTAAGCAATTTCTAGGTGTTGGGAATAAAGCGGTGAACAAAGCAGACCAAGTCTCGCCCTCATGTTTCTACATACTAGTGGGGAAAATAGACACCATTTTATGGAAAGAAAGTAAAAATAGAAAAATAGAATTTGAAGAAAAGATGGAATTCTTCCATCACTATCGCTATGTGTCTGGGTGTACATGTCGCCTGAAGGGGTCAGCAGGGTTCATGACAGCATTAGGATTGTCAAGAACCTCCAGGAAATAATACATACATTTCTTCCCGACCTCCACAAACCACTGAAGGAGAAATTGGGGGATGTTTCAGAGCCACTGCTGAGGCTGGCCAATGACACATAACTGCCCCTGAAGGGGCCCCCACAAAGATGGATGGGAGTTTCCTTTAGATCCATGTCTGGGCAAGTGGAGCATGAGGATGATGATACCCGGAGGCCGAGACAGGGAGCCTGAGGCAGACAGGAAGCCTCTCAGCAGCAATGCTTCTTTGTGGAGCCCTTTGGATCACACTTAAAGCTCAGGCATTTTTTGAAAAGCCATAAGAATATTCTGGTTTCCACTGGGTGGGTTGAGGTGGTTTTGAAACAGAATCTGAAACCTGCCCAGGCGAGTTACTAGCTCTATTTGAGTAAACTGCAGGACAATAATCTTTCTCAAAGGTTTAGTTAACGTTCCTCACCATTGCCCTCACTCCTCCATGATTCTTCCCCAGGCCTAGGAGTGGCATGGAATCAGATCAACAAGTTCATGTGGTTTCTGGTCTCAAGAAGCATACGCTCTGGCCCAGGAAATGACGCTAAACACAGGGGAAAACCATGTGGAAACTCGTATACCACATTCACCTTGGTTTTCTCTACCTCTAACTTGGGAAAAGCTTGGAAAGAAAAACAGCAAACTAAAACGGCACCCAGACCGTGTATTTTGTGTGGAGACCTGCCACATCGGCCAAAACAGCCATGCTGGTGACCTGTGGAGCTCCACCGCCCAGGAATCTCCTGGCCTGTGGGCAATAAAAATCCGTCTGGAAATGTGGCGTCCACTCACCCTGGGCGCTCTGACTGGGAGATGCAATCCAGAGCTGCTCCTAATCGGCCACACTTTTACACTGTTGGTGGGAGTGTAAATTAGCTCAACCATTGTGGAAATCTGTGGCAATTCCTCAAGGACCTAGAAACAGAAATTCCATTTGACCCAGCAATCCCATTACTGGGTATATATCCAAAGGATTATAAATCGTTCTACTATAAGGACACGTGCACACGCATGTTCACTGCAGCACTGTTTACAATAGCAAAGACCTGGAACCAACACAAATGCCCATCGATGATAGACTGGACAGGGAAAATGTGGCACATATACACCATGGAATACTATGCAGCCATAAAAAACAATGAGTTTGTGTCCTTTGCAGGGACATGGATGAACCTGGAAACCATCATTCTCAGCAAACTGACAGAAGAACAGAAAATCAAACACCGCATGTTCTCACTCATAGGTGGGTGTTGAACAATGAGAACACATGAACACAGGGAGGGGAGCATCACACACTGGGGTCTGTTGGGGGGGAATAGGGAAAGGACAGTGGGTGGTGGGGAGTTGGGGAGGGATAACATGGGGAGAAATGCCAGATATAGGTGATGGGGAGGAAGGCAGAAAACCACGCTGCCATGTGTGTACCTATGCAACAATCGTATGTGTTCTTCACATGTACCCCAAAACCTAAAATGCAATAAAAATAAATAAATAAAAAACAAAAAAACACCAAACTGATAATTACCTCTCGTTACCTCTGAGAAGAGTAAAGGGAATCAGGAGAGACAATAGTAGTCAAAGAAGTCTTAGCTGTTATCTGTAATGTTTTAATTTTTTCAAGGATCAGGAACATATGTATCATTTGAATGTAAGTAAAAATTACTTTGAGATCTATAATTACTTCCATATGTTTTAATCACAAACAAAAGAATAATACCCCATACTGATTTGGGTCTGTCTTGAAACCCTTAACAAGCATAGTTTCAGAAAAAGATCCTGATACATAAGGAAGGTCAGTTAAATGTTATTATTCTTTGGCCACTGAGTTTATTGTCTTCTTCTAAGAAAGGCACAAGAGACAAGAGTTTTCTGCTTTTCTCCATTTTCTGATCAAGAAAAGCTTGACTGAGCTGATCAAGAACAGGTCAAGGATCTGAGAGTCCCCTGCCATGCCCCAGTTCATTCAGTTACGTCCCTCCCTAATTTCGAACATGTTTAGGGGAGCCGACATTTCTGTAATTACTGGCCCCAGTGTACTTTTAAAAGCCTCATTCAGATGGAATAAATGCTTTGCATTAATCATGCTAAACCTCATAATAAACATAATAACTGGGATTTGCACAGTGCTTTCCTTTGAATAAGCTTAAAACACATTATAATCCAGTGTTTCCCTGAGCCACATAATGTCCTTGTGACACATCCCAGAAATGGTGACCACTAGATCCCACTGCTGAGGCTCAGAGAGATTTGGTAAGACGTCTAAGTTGCAGAGCAAGCCAAGTCCAAATGGGCACTCAGGGTAGCCACCCCCAGCAGTGACTCCTCCAATCACCAAGCTTTTCCTGCAGACAATTCGATGCCTTCAAATGACTCTGGTAGTCTCCTGTCATCTGTAACCATGGCTGTGGACACTTTCCAGGACACTCCTCCCAGGCAGTGTCAAGTCAAACCTTGACCCTGAGGGGCAAAGACCACATTACCAGAAGAGTGTCACCACAGAAGTCATTCTATCACCATTGGGCATGGACTCTGGGTCAGAAAAGGTCCTGTTCATACAGGCAGTGTGGGTGGTAAGGTGGAAAGAACATGGGTCCTGGTACCAAGCAGGCCTCCCTGCTGTGTGACTGTGGAAGGCTGTCTCCTGGTGTGGACACGCAGTAAGCATCCCTTTCCCTTCTCATAGCAAGAACTGGATGTATTCATTTTCAATCTACTTGGCTTTCATTTTCCCTGATAGAAACTAATAAGCTTTTAGATAAAAGAATGAAAAAGAAGTCCTAACTGAATGGAGACTTCAGGTCTAGAACCAATGGGGTGGGAGTAGGGAGGTAGAAGGTTAAGAAAAGGCATGGTAAGAAAGGGACAACGAGAAACAGAAAGAGATTGAAACGTTGAAAGGGGGGAGAAGACAAAAGGAAGACGGAAAAGAGAAGAGAGAGAGACCCTCAGAAAATGAGAAAGAGAGGAGAAAAGCAAGAAGGTTCAGGAATCAGATGAGCCAAACTCAGGAGGGAAGGGCAGCAGACTGGCTGTATCAGCAACAGCGCCTGGAGACCACAGGTAAAACCCAGAGGCTGCAGGTCAGGCTGCCAAGAATGATTTACCAAGAGGGTGGGGAGACAATTGCACAAGGACAATTCCTCTCAAAAGCAAGGCTTTTCAAAGCAGGAATTATAATTATCTCTATTACTCTTATTAATCACCCTGACAGCAACTAATGACCACAGGGAGCCCATTCATCAGGCCCCTGCCCTTTAGACACACAGGGCAGCCAACTCCTCCAGAGTCGCCCAGTGTGGGTGGCGTGCAAGCTGGGGAGAAAGACCTCCGTCCTCCTCCCTCAGTAATCGCCCATGCCTGGGGCTGACTGAGCACCAGCATGAAAGAGTTTCCTACACAAATTCAAAACTGATGAAATATTACCGAGTCAAGTATCTGGAATACCTCCTCACAAAAGCTGTTTTGTTTTGTTTTGAATAAATAATATACTTTGGACATTCTAGGAAAATAAACTGCCCAGGGCCATGGGGATGTTCAGGAGAGAAACTGAAGAGAAGTGACATTTCACATTTTTATTACAGACATCGGGAAAGGCTCAAAACGTCTTTATTACAGACAATTTTAGAAGTCATATAGGAGACTAAAAAACAAACCAAATTAGATGTAAAAAAGATTTAGAATTCAGGGTGCTTTGGGAAACAGCAGCAGCCTGTGGCCTCAGTAACCCCACATGGGAAAGGTGTCTCCTTGTGGAGCTATCCTCAAAATCAGCGTGCGCAGCAAAAAAAAGAAGCTACCATGCTCCTCAGGAAATACATTTGTCTTATAGAAGCAGCTATCTCTGAAAGGATCCTACGAAATGTCTGCAGTAAAGGTAGGTGGAAAGCGAGTGGTGGGAGGGAGAGCATGAGGAAGAACAGCTAATGGGTGCTGGGCTTAGTATCTCAGTGATGGGTTGATCTGTGCAGCCATCCACCACGGCACACATTTACCTATGTAACAAACCTGGACATCCTGCACATGTACCCTGGAACTGATAAATTTTTAAAAGATGAGTGGAAATTATTTTTATTATCATAAAGGATTCCATTAGAGTGCATCTACCTATACATAATTTCTTCAGAAGCAAGGAAACAATTTATAAGCTGGTGAAATTGAAAATGGTTTTTAATTTTCAAGCAGTGACGTTTCAACAGACCACAAACTCTGCAGCCCACAGATCCTCCCCTGTGTCCAACATTTGCTGCTATCACCATCAAAAATAAAAGTTGTTATCTCTCACACAGGGCAAACATCTTATGCTTCGACAGCGGACAGACACGGGAGAGGCGTCGTAAGGCACAGAACCGTCAGCCAAGGGAACAGGCCAGGTGGGGAATAAGACAGATCCACATTTTTGTTTTACATCATTAGTATAGCAAGCATCTAATGCAACTGGGCACTTCACCCTCAACATAACCAAATAAAATGTGCAATTACAGACAGTGAAAGAGATCTTGTTCAGGACTAAAATGGCTCAGGTTACGAACTGACTTATTTTACTTTTAGGAAATGAGGTCACTCTTGGTTCACAGGGTTTTTCTTGAGAGCACTTCAGCACAGTCAAGATATCCTGGCAGCACTGGATGTGAGAGGTAGCTGTCCGTCAGAAGCCAGGCTGTAGACACAGAACAAATGCAAAATAGGGGTGGCATTCAAGGAAATGCTGAGTTTAAAAGCCCCGCTGAGAGGAGAAACAGGTGGAATGGGGTTTGGTTGGCAATGATTCAGTCTGTTATACACCAAGGGTGTTGTCTGCAAAAGCTGTCAGGTTAAAGGGTATAATTCAAACCCCTATATAAGTACTAGGATCCCCAAGCCCAGTATTCCATAAGCTGTCAGGCCTGACTCCACCATTTCTCTTGGCAATCCAGGTAAGTGCTCAAAAAAAATTCTATTTCTGTTTTTATAAATGTTTTCCTTTCTTAGTATTCTTACATAGACAATTAGACTGTGCAGATATTGTTTTGGCTTTCTGGAGAATTCTAGGACATTTCTTACACTGACAAGTTGTAATTAGAATGACAGGAACAATATCCTAGTGGACTTTGCCCATGTTTTAAAAATATTCTATCATCTTCAAGAAGGGCATCATCTAAGAACAGCTCCTGTCTTAGTCTCTAGCCACCGCTTCTTGTAAATTATGAGACTGTACTGAGATATCTGCATCTCCTCCTCCAAGCTTTGAATTCCTTGAGGAAAGGAGCTGTTTCGTATTCATCTCCCATTCCCAGGACAGTGCGGCACTGGCACAAAGGAAATTAAGAAATGCTTGCTCAGTCAGTTAATTCATTATTATTGCCATTGCAAAACCTTCTGGCTACAAAAGGTCGCCGAGGTGGGGTGGTTCTTGAGGCTGCAAAGGAATCAATCAGTGGGGAGCTTTTTAAACGCCAAGTTTAGGACTCTGCCCCAGGCCTATACAGTTACTCTCTCTGGAGGCAGAGCTTGGAGTCTTTATTTCTCTAAACTCCCCCTGGAGACTTCACAGTACAGCAAAGTTTGGGAACCATAGACCTAATCCAACACACCACTCAAACCAGGGTTCATTCATTTGTTTCTGTATCCATTCATCGGGTACCTATTGAACTTCTACTATATTTGAAGCACCTGGATAAATAAAAAATAGATAAGACATGGTCCTGGTTCTCAAAGAACAATCTCTAAAGGAGTCAGATAGAAAACAATCAAATAGGTCGCCTCTTTATTTACTGTAATTTACCTCCAAGAGATGAAGAGAGAAGGGATGATAGAGATTCAGAAAAATGAAACAAGTTAGAGATTTTTTGGTGCATTCCAGGTACACTCCAGTTGGCAACACAAGATGCCTCCCTGCCTTCTGAGAAGCAGCGTCAGTATCATCGATGTTTTCCACAAGCACGCAGAGAGCGATGGAGACTGCCAGAGGCTGAATGAGACAAAACTCAAGACACTTCTCAGACAAGAGCTTGGAATGGCCCTGGAGGTAAGAAGGACAGGGACTCACTCCTTGCACATTTGCTCTGTTACTTGGAACTGTCTTCCTGACTCCAGTGACACTACCCTCTCCTGGGTTTCCTTTTATGTCTCCAGCTGTTTCCTCTCAGAGTCATTTCAAGTTCTTCCTCTGCCCATCACTTGAGTTGATAGGCTCTGGAATTCTCTTCTTGCTCTATGCATGTCTCCTGGGGATTTCATGGACTCTCCTTGCCTCAACCATTGTCTGTATGCTGAAACTTTCAGTCACCTCATCAACCAGATCTCTCTCCTCAGCTTCAGACCCATAGAGCATCTCCATTAGATATGGTGCAAGCATCTCAAATTCAACCTGTGCAAACATCATCTTATCAATATGGCAAATACAGCAGCACTACCCATTCATTTGTCCAAGCCAAGAACTTGACTGCTAGCCTTGACACCTCCATCTATTTTACCTCTTACATCTAATTATATCACCAAGCCCTCCTGATTCTGACTTCTAAATAAACACCTCTCAGACCTGGTCACTTCTCTCCTCAACCACTTCCCCTGGAGTGGTCTAGGCCACCAGTATCTCTGACTTGAATTATTGCAGTAACCTCCTAATCAGTCTAATCAGTCTCTTCCGCCCATTCTTGCCCCTCCTTATCAACACTATCCACAATCTATTACCTATGTGCAGCCAAAGTGACCCTGTTTAGGTGTTTGTCATATAGGCTCCCATTTCACCCTGTGGCACTTATCACAGTGTGTTATAATCACCTGTTTACTTGTCTATGAAGGCAGAGAACATGTCTTCTTATGCTTTTCTTTGTTTCTCTAGCACCTGGAATTATTCCTATCACACATAATTCATTTATTCAACTGATAGTTACTTAGCATCACATACGTTCCGGGTATCTCTGTAGGCTCTGGGAAGAGTAGCCAGCAAAACAGATATGGTTCCTGCCTTAAAAAAACTTACAGATAATAAACAAAATAAACATAACAATATATAGTTAAAAACACCTAGCCAGGCATGGTGGCTCATGCCGGTAATCCCAGCACTTTGGGAGGATCACTTGATGTCAGGATTTGGAGACCTGCCTGGCCAACATGGTGAAACCCCATCTCTACTAAAAATACAAAAATGGCCTTCAGCCTGGAAAGCTGTCATCCCCTGAGGCTCTCAGCTCGATAGGCTGCTGGCCATTAAAATAAATAAATAAATAAAAACACAAAAATTAGCTGGGCATGCTGGCGTGCCTGTAGTCCCAGTTACCCTGGAGGCTGAGGCAGGAGAATAGCTTGAACCTGGGAGAAGGACGTTGCAGTGAAAAGATTGCTCCACTGCACTCCAGGCTGGGCGACAGAAATCCATCTCAAAGACTCCATCTCAAAAAATGAAAACAAATAAATGAAACCAATAATAAGAGTTATGTTCTGTCAGGAAGTCAGAGGAGATTCTTTGAGGAAATGACATTTAAGTCATGACTTGAAGGATGTGTAGGAGTTGACTAGGTGAAGAATAGGAAGAGTGTTCCAGTGGGGGAAGAAAGGGTATAAATAAAGTCCTTGAGTAGTGAAATAGCTTCTTGTGCTCAAGGAACTGGAAGGTCAGTGTGGCTGGGCAGAAAGAATGGCAGGAGATGAAGGTGGACAGCCAGGCAGGAACAAAATCATGCAGAGCTTTTTCGACCATGTTACGTAATTTAGATATTTTCCCCAAATGTAACAGGAAGGCATTAAAGAGTTCTAAGCAGAGGAATAACAAAATCTAAAATTTTTTGAATTCACTTGGTGTTTGGATGAAGATAGGTTTTAAGGGGGCAAAAGAAGAAGCAAAGAAACCAACAAGAACACTACTGCAGAGCCAGGCATGGTGGCTTATACCTATAATTCCAGCTACTCAAGAAGCTGAAGCAGAAGGACCGCTTGAGCCCAAGAGTTTGAGGCTATAGTGAGCTATGATAATGCCACTGCACTCCAGCCTGGGTGACAGAGTAAGACCCTGACTTGTAAAAAAAATAAGAATAAATAAATAAAAGGCTACTGCAACAGTATAGGCAAAAGATGATGGTAGGTTGGATTGAGGAGTCCAAGCAATGGAGAAGGAAAGAAGTGGATGGGTTGATAATAACATTTTGGAGGTATAAACAAAAGGCTTTGTTATGAACTGGACCGTAGGGGTAAATAAGAAGAAAAAAATCAAATACAGCTACCAAGCTTCTGGCTTAAGAAACTACAAGGACAGTGGTACCGTTTACTGAGATGCGGTGGACTTGATGATAAATAGACATAAGAAGAAAATCAAGAGTTGGACATGTTGAATTTCTTCTACCTGCGATATATCACAGAAAAGATGTCACCAAAGCAGTTAGATATACATGTCTGGAACTCAGAAGAGAGATCGGGCTTGCACAAAGACAAAAATCTAATTATCATCTGCTCATGATGATATGAAGCTATGGGAATAGATGAGAATATAAAAATACAGGAGAAAAGGAGTGTCCAGTACTAAATCCTGAGTAACTTCAACATTTAAATGCTAAGCAGAAAATGAGAAATTAGAATAGAAAATGGAAACATGGGGCCAAAGATATAGAAAGAAAACCAGGGGAGTGGGATGTCATGAAATACAAGATAAGAAAATGTTTCCAAAGGAAAGATTAGTCAGTTGCGTCAACTGAAGCTAAGAGGTCAAGAAAAGATTGTGTCCACTGTATTTGGTACCAAGGAAACCACTTGGTATAGTGGTGAATATGGATGCCAAAACGACACGTATTAAAGGGAGAATGAAGAGTAAAGAAGTAGAAACATTTATAGATAACTCTTTCAAGAAGCTTGGCAATAAATAGTAAGAAGAGATACAAGCTGGTAGAAAGAAAGAGATGTGAGATGTGAGAATATGGTGCACAGGAATTTTTTTGTTTTTTTTTTTTGTTTTTTCCTGAGACAGAGTCTTGCTCGGTCAGTCAGACTGGAGTGCAGTGACATGATCTTGGTTCACTGCAGCTTCTGCCTCCTGGGTCAAGCGATTCTCCTGCCTCAGCCACCAGAGTAGCTGGGATTACAGGCACCTGCCACCACCACCACCACCTGGCTAATCTTTGTATTTTTAGTAGAGATGGGGTTTCACCATGTTGGCCAGGCTGGTCTCGAACTCCTGATTTCAGGTGATCCGCCCACCTCTTTGGCCTCCCAGAGTGCTGGGATTGCAGGCGTGAGCCACTGAGCCCAGGCCATAGAAAATTTTTTAAGGTATGACAGCTAATAAAGCATATTGCTTCTCTGCCGGGAATGATCCAGTAGAGACTAAAGCTGCAAAAAGTCAAGAGAAAGAGAAATTATCAGAAGTAACTCAAAGGGCATGAACTCCAGGGTACAAACAGATGGATTTGCTTTGGACAGAAAAAGAAAAGCTTCCTCTACTGTCTCAGGAAAGAATACACATTGAAGAAAGTGTGTTCCTTTGCTTGGATAGATAAGAGATTTCTAGTTTGGCGACTTGGATTTCATTATAAACTAGAGTCATCACTGGGAGTTGGGGGAAACAAGGGTGCATTAATGGGTAACAAATATGTAATAACATAATGCTATATTTTATTAATACTAGGAATATATATTTCAGTTATCATGATCTCAAAATATAAAAATATACATAATACTGCCATAGATAATAAGATCCAGCTGGGCGCAGTGGCTCACGCCTATAATCCCAGCACTCTGGGAGGCCGAGGCGGGCGGATCACCTGAGGTCAGGAATTCAAGACCAGTCTGACCAACATGGAGAAATCCTATCTCTACTAAAAATACAAAATTAGCCAGGCGTGGTGGTGGATGTCTGTAATCCCAGCTACTCGAGAGGCTGAGGTAGGAGAATAGCTTGAACCTCGGAGGCGGAGGTTGTGGTGAGCTGAGATGCCATTGCACTCAGTGCCATTGCACTCCATCCAGCTTGGGCAGCGAAAACAAAATGAAAGAAAGAAGAAAGAAAGGAAAGAAAGGAAGAAAGGAAGAGAGAGAGAGAGAAAGGAAAGAAAGGAAAGGAAATGAAGAAAAAGAAGGAAGGAAGGAAGGAAGGAGAGAGAGAGAGAAAGAAGAAAGAAAGAAAGAAGAAAGAAAGAAAGAAAGAAAGAAAGAAGAAAGAAAGAAAGAAAGAAAGAAAGAAAGAAAGAAAGAAAGAAAGAAAGAAAGAAAGAAAGAAAGAAAGGAAGGAAGGAAGGAAGGAAGGAAGGAAGGAAGGAAGGAAGGAAGGAAAGAGAAAAGAAAGAAAGAGGAAAGAAGAAAGAAAGAAAGAAAGAAAGAAAGAAAGAGAGAGAGAAAGAGGAGGAGGAGAAGGAAGGAAGGAAGGAAGGAAGGAAAGAAGGGAGAAAATAATATCCAGTGAAATAACTAGAAAAAGAACTAGAAAACAGAACTCTTAAATGTCCCCTAAGGAATTTTCTTGGTAACAAAGAAAACATAAGAGAAGGAAAAAAAATAGCGAATGATTAATAAACTACTTTCTTGATTTTTTTCCCCATAGAAAACAAATAATTCTAAGGAAACAGAAAAAATCCTCCAACAGCTGGATCAAGATGGTCACAAAACAGTTGATTTCAGTGAATTCATCTTGCTGGTGTTTACAGTGGCAAAAACCTATTATGCATGCATAAAACCTCTTCTCTGTCCTGAGTTAAAGGAAATGGAGAGATCTGAAATTCAAGGACAACAAGCAAAAGGACTCAAAGGCAGGCAAATAGAGAAAGAAAAATGTCAAGGGACAGACCAGAGCCAAGAGTTCCAGGATGTTCAGAGTCATAAAGTGAGAGACCAAATCCTAACACCCAGTGATGATGAGAGTCATGGAGTGAGAGATCATAACCAAGAATCACAGCATGTTAGAAGGCACCAAGTGAGAGACCTGAGCCCTGAACCACAAAATATTGGAAGACACCAGGTGACAGGCCAAGCCCAAACACCAAGGGATGATAGGAGGGACCAAGGGAGAAACCAGAGCCTAGGATACCAGGATGCTGGGAGATATCAAATGAGAGACCAGATGCCAACACTAAGGCATGATGGAAGGCATCAAATGAGAGACTGGAAGCCAGCATCCCAGGATGTTCAAAGACACCACATGAGAAGTCAGATCCCAACACTGAGGGATAATGGGACTCATGGCATGAGAGATCAGACCTTAGAATCTCAGAATGTTGAAAGACACCAAGTCAGAGAGAAGATCATAACACTGAGACCTGAGGGGAGTCATCGGCTTAGAGACCATAGGCAAGAGTTACAGGATGTTCCGCAATGTGAAGCAAAACACCTGGGCCCTGAAACCCAGGACGGTGAAAGATTCCAAATGAGAGACTTGATCCCAATACCAAGGCATGACAGAAGGCATCAAGTGAGAGACCAGGGTGTAGAATCCCAGGAGGTTGAGAGACTTAAAATAAGAGACACGAGCCCTAAACCTCAGGATTTTGGGCAACACCAAGTGAGAGACCTAAATTCTGAGATCTGTGATGTTAGAAGAAATCAAGTTAAAAACCAGATCCCACTACTAAGGAATGGTGGCAGTCTTCAAGAGAGAGCTCAGAGGCAAGAGTCGCAGGATGTACAAAGGCACCAAGTGAGAAACCAAATCTCAACAGCAAATGGTGATGGGCAACAACAAGTGAGGAACCCAAGGCTAGAATCCCAGGACTCTGGGAGATACCACGAGAGAGATCATATTTCAACACAAAGTGATTACAGAAGTGTTCAAGTGAGAGACAGGAGGCTAGAACTCCAAGATTATCTAAGACAATCTGGTAGGGAGCAGATCGTAGAACCAAGAGTTGATGAGCATCACCAAGTAAGAATCCAGAACCTAACACCAAAGAATACTGGGAGGCATCAAGTGAGAGAAGACAAGATTCTAGTGTTTCAGGATGTTGGCAGCAAACAAGTGAGGAGCCAGGATCCAGCTCCAAGCAATTATGGGAAACATCCAGTACAAGACCACAGACCAGAATCACAAGATCAGCCAGGGCAACAAGAGCAGACTCTAAAACCAAGAAATAATGAGACACGGCAAGTTTGTTATCAGAGCACAGCACCAAGAAATGAAGAAAGAAGATTCCCAGTGACAGAACTGATTCCACAACCCAGAGGTAATGAAGCACAAGAAATCGGAAAACAAAGACCGGAGGTGAAGGATGGTGAGAGACAACAGATGAATGCTCAGACTTCAGCACCAATGGATGAAGAGAGACATCTAGTGAGAGAAGTGAGCTCATATACTCAAAACAGTGGAAGACAGCAAATTAGAGAGCAGAGACCATCTCCAAGAGAGGATGAAAGACTGGAAGTCAGTGATCATACACCAATACTACAGAAAACTGGGAAACACAAAATAAGGATTCAGACCATAGTGACAAAGAATAATGAGAAATGCCAAGTGAGAAACCTGAGCCCAGAGCCCAGGAATTATGAGAGATATCAAGTAAGGAAGCAGACACCAGAACCCAGAAACGATGGGAGACACCAAGTCAGAGACCTGAGCCCAGAACCCAGAAATGATGTGACATGTCACTTTAGGGAGCACAGATCAGTTCCAAGACAATCTGACAGACTCCAAAATAGTGACCAAACCCCAACACCAAGGGATGATGAAAAACAAGTGAGAGACCTGAGCCCGCAATCCAGGAATGATGGGAGACACCAAGTTAGAAAACAGAGGTCGGCTCCAACAGAGTGTGAAAAACATCAAGTGAGGTATGAAAGCCCAGCATCAAGAGATGATGGGAGATATCCAGTGACTAACCTCAGCCTACAACTCACGAATGATGTGAGACACCAAGGAAGAGATGGAAGCCCAGCATCCAGAGATGACAGGAGATATCCAGTGAGATACCTGAGTGCACAGCTCAGAAATGATGAGAGGTGCCAAGTTAGGGACCAGAGATCAGCTCCAACAGAAGATGAGAGACACAGAGTGAGAAATGAAAGCCCAGCATCAACAGATGATGGGAGATATACAGTGAGAGACCTGAACCCACAGACCAGGAATGATGAGAGGCACCAAGCAAGAGATGAACAACCAGCATCTAGAAATGATGGGAAATATCCAGTGAGAGACCTGACCCCACAACCCAGGAATGAAGGGAGACTTTATTTTAGGCAACAGAGATTAGCTCTAACTGAAAGTGAGAGACATCAAGTGGCTGATGAAAGTCTAGAATCAAGTGATAATGAGAACAGTCAAGTTAGAGAGCAGAGACCAGTTCCAAGGCCATATGAAAGATTCCAACATAGAGACCAGATCTCCCAACCAAGGGATGAAAGAAAACAAGTGAGAGACCTGAGCCCTGAGCCCAGAAATAATGGGGAACACCAAATTAGGGAGGAGAGACCAGAACCCAGGTACAAAAGCAGGAGTCAAGGTAGAAAGCAGAGACCAGATTCAAGATATGACGAAAGAAGTCAAGTTAAAGAGCAAACTCCAGCTCCAAGGGAATATGAAGGGTTCCAACATAGAGACAAGATCTCCACACAAAGGGATGATGAGAGAAGCCAAGAGGGCGACCCAAGCCCTGAACTTAATGAAGGGAGATGTCATATGAGAGACCTGAGCCAAGAACTCAATAATGATGGGGAATACTACATTCAACAGAGACAAGGTCCAACACAAAATCGGAGACATCAAGTGAGAGATGGAACCCCAGCACCACGGAATAATGAGAGAAGTCAGATGAGAGACCTGAGCCCTGAAACGAGGAATGATGGAAACAGACACCAGGCTGGGGAACAGAGACCAGCTGCAGGAGAATATGGAGGATTCCAGCACAGAGACCAGATCCCCTCACCAAGGGAAGAGGAGAGAGGCCAAATGAGAGACCTAAGTCCTGATCCCAGGAATGATGTGAGATACCAACTGAGAGACATGAGACCAGAACCCAGAAGTGATGGCAGAAGTCCTGGTAGGGAGAAAAGAGCAGCTGCAATACAATATGACAGATCCGAACATAGGGTCCGGAAGCTCACACCAAGGAATGATGAGAGAGGCCAAGCCAGAGACCCGCATCCTGATCCCAGCCATGATGGGGAACACCAAATTAAAGAGCAGAAACCAAATCTCATGTATGATGAGAGAAATAGAGTTAGGGAACAGAGGCCAACTCCAAGGCAAAACGAAAGATTCCAACATAGAGACCAGATCTCCACAGCAAGGGATGACAGGAGAAGCCAACTGAGAGACCTGAGTCCTAAACCTGAGATTGATAGGAGATGCCATATGACAGACCTGAGCCTAGAACTCAATAATGATGGGGAACACTGCATTCAAAATCAAACACTAGCTTCAACTGAAAATCAGGGACACCAAGTGAGATCTCAAATCCTAGCGCCAAGGCATGATGGGAGAAAACAAATGAGAGACCTGAGCCCTGAACCCAGGAATGATAGGGGACGCCAAGTTAGAGAGCAGAGACCAACTACAAGAGAATATGAAGAAGTCCAACATAGAGACGAGATCTTTGCACTAAGGGATGATGAGAGAAGACAAGTGGGAAACCTGAGCCTTGAGTCCGAGAATGATAGCAGATACCAAATCAGAGAAACAAGACCCAGGCATGATGGAAGAAACCAAGAGAGAGATCTGAGGTCAGACTCTAGGAATTATGGAAGACACCAGGTAAGAGACATGAGACCAGAACCCAGGAATGATGAAAGACAAGAGGATAGAGAGCAAAGATCGCCTTCTAAAAAGGATGAGGGTCATGTTAGGGGCAAAAAGGAGAGAAACTCTGGAAGAGGCATATCTGTGAGAGAATTTGACCATGAAACAAAAGAGCAGCTGGGGAGAGAACAAGAGCAAAAGCATTTTCCCAAGCAGGAGAATGTTGAGCTTAGAGATTTAGATCCTTGCAAATTAGCATCCACCAGAAAAATTGGGCCAATAACTTGTGAGGTATACTTTTTTTGCAAGAAGAAAGGTAACTGGTTATGCTATTGCCTACATGACCCATCTGAAACAACAAATACAAGAAATAGGCTCAATCATACAGGTTTAGAGACCTGTAAGAATCACAAGAATGGGGCAAGTTATTGCTGCTACCCAATTTGGGATCCAGAAGAAGAATATGTGTACCAGGATGAGGAAGAAAGATGGGAAGATTATGTTGATGACCAGGAGGATGATGTCTATCATAGTTGGAAATCTGACAAGCACACTGGATCCTCTGAGGATGAATTCTAAAGTCATATCCAGATGCTACAAAAAAAATTCACCTCCCCAATTGGCTGAGCTGATTGATTTTTTAGGCATTCATGGCTTTTTCTTCCTCCATAAACCTCAGACTCTATCTGTCATAGGTCCAATCCTTCAACTTTTGGTTTCTGGGACTTTAATAGTTTTTAAGAAAGGCATATGGTGAAAAGAAAAATTAAATGCTCTATAATAGCCTTAAATAACCTGTGATTCTAATATCAATAAATCATAACTCTCTCTAGGCTTTTCTGAAAGGCATGTCAAATTGTAAAGCCAAATTACAAACCTTACAAAAAGTACAAGAAATAGTTACTAAGCATTAATTTCTCTTTGGTCTTCTAGTCTCAGATTAAAAACTGAGATATCCTCAGCAAATGCAAAAGAATGGAAATCGTAACAAACAGTCTCTCAGACCACAGTGCAATCAAGTTAGAACTCAGAATTCAAAAACTAACTCAA